>NC_040039.1:45483232-45553756 GCF_003713205.1 Coffea eugenioides
TTAACCATGAGTATGGTGGATGTTATTCAAGTTTAAGATTTGTTGTATGCAATTTGTAGGTTGATAAGTGAGGAAACTTATTGTAGGTTGATATGAATTGAAACATTGATTATACGGTTGTTATACCTTTGTTTAAGGTCAAATGGGATGAAGTATTTTGTTTCTATCAATAATATAGAGTCAGTTTCATTTATTTTCTTACTCACTTTGGCCCTTACTATTTTGCATTTTCCTGCTTATAGCTCTATCAACTCTCCTCTTTAACTTTTCCTTTTTTTTTTTCTAATTTTGGGAATGATATGAGAGCATGGAAAGATAGTAAAATATAACAGCTAATGATGCTTATAAGTTTTAAGTAGCTACATTATTAGGAAATTAATTGAACTCGTAATTAAATCAAATCATAATGCAACCTAACTTTGAAATAGCAAGGGCAGATGACAACTTAGATGGAGTCTTATAATATTTTGATTCTTTAATGAGAATGACACTTACTTATTTTTATATGATTACATACTTAAATGAAAATTTACTCTAATTTTGGTTTAATATTTTTTTTTGGTTTAGTTGTAACTAATTCCATCAAGAAAAACAAATTTCATTAATTATCCATTTTGAATTAGTATAAATTATTTTGTTAAATTGGGCATCTCCGTCCTTTTTCCCACCGTGCGTAGCACGGTTTATGCCTCCTAATAGATAGAAAATTGTGCAGAGAACAAGCACTACGGGGAGTCTAGCTTTTTGCTTTTCCTTTTCGTCTTTTAGTGGGCTTTTTCCTTCGTATGAAAAGACCGAGTGAAAGAATTGATCACTCTTCGTAGTTTAGCTTTTCCTTTCATGATTGGAGCGAATTGAGTTCTCTAAATCGAAAACCATGGCCGCAATTATTTCTGAATTTCCGCGAGGGTTTTCCTCACCAAGGATAAACTAAATTCTTTTTTTCTAGTCAAGGAACAACAGAGATTTTGGTTCATCTAAAAATTGTGAGATCGAATTAATTTTATTTATTCTTTTTATTTACTGGTATTTGCATATTCTCTGTTTATAATGCTTATAGTTGTTTTGTTAATTAAATATCCTGGGTCCGGACGTTGAATTAATTTAGTAATCTGATGTCAATTAGAGCGTTAAATTCGTAATTATGTAATTGCTCTAAAATAGTGACAACTGACATGATTGGAATTGTGTCAGAAGAATACGCGGGCTAATCTAAAATAACCCTGGTAGTGCGTTATTTGGTTAGAATAGGGCTCCTCTAATACGTAAGGCAATTGAGGAATTAAATCTTACGAACGTATCTAAAATTATTTCTCAATTAAAATAGTGATTGATGGGCGTACCTCAGTCATCGACACAGTAAGGAGGAGTTGACTGTCATCGCTTGTTTGACAGTTATAACCTATTTATTAATTAATAATTAGAATTATCTCTGCATCGATGATCAATTAATTGAACTATTGCCAAAGTTATTTCTTGACTAGAGCTTAGTCATTATTCCTTTGATTTTAATAGTTTGTCTTTTAATTTCTAGTTAGCTATTTATTTTTGTATTTTACTTATTTCGAACCGTTTAATTATTGCCACTGCTATAAAAACTCCACATTGTCAATTTGAACTCTAAGAGAGACGAATATCTCCAATCCCTATGGATTCGACCCTACTCACTACTATACACAGAAAATTATATTTTCTCCGAATAAGTATTTATTATTGTACAAGTCCGACACCTGTCAATTTTTGGCGCTGCTACTGGGGACTGGCGTTATTATTTGTTTCTTTTTAAGTTCATTTTTGCTCTAATTTTCTGATATTTTTTTAGTGTATGCCTCGATTTTCTCGTACAGGTGAATTGATTTTTGACCTTGAGGTAGAGAAGACCGCGCATAGAACATGAAAAGAGACCAGATAGCTCAGAGAGGAGCAATCTAGTGCTACATCCCATAGACTTGATCCGGAAGTCGAAGCAACAAGTCCGTTTGGTGATACTTCTAGTGATTCAGATCGAGAAGAAGTCGCTATGGTTAATGCACGAATATTAAGAGAGTTGGCTGCTCTTGATTTAAATCAGCAACCTTTGAGCATTATTTTCCCAAGTTTAGATGATAACACTCCATTCGAGTTAAAATCTGGTCTAATTCATCTCTTGCCATCTTTTCATGGTTTACCAGGTGAAGAGCCTTACAAACACTTGCAGGAGTTTGATGTCGTGTGCAACAGCATGAAACCCCCGAAAATTACAGAGGAACAGATAAAAATGAGGGCATTCCCCTTCTCCTTGAAGGACTCTGCTAAAGACTGGCTGTACTACCTACCACCGGTAGTATCACCACGTGGGACCAGCCGAAGAAAAAGTTCTTAGACAAGTACTTTCCCGCGTCTCGAGCTGCAAGTCTAAGAAAGGAGATCTGTGGTATCAAACAGCATCCAGGAGAGTCACTCTATGATTATTGGGAGCGATTCAAGAAGTTGTGCATCAAGTGCCATCAGCACCAAATAAGTGAACAATTGCTCATACAATATTTTTACGAGGGGATACTCTTCAGAGACAGGAGTATAATCCCTCTGTGCAAGAATTTTCTGAGTTTGCTTGCAGGGATAAATTTAAAATTGTTGCGAACGAGTATAAGGGGATGAAAGCAATTTCTAAGGTGAAAATGAGTCGAAAATTAAGGAAGAAGGTTGCACTCAATGGCTATGTGAATCTCGGAAGAGGGCCACCGATTACAAGGAAAATTGAAATACATCCAGATTGAAGAGTGATGTTTAACGTCTAGCCAAAGACGTTAAAGAAAGGCGCTCATTGGGAGGCAACCCAATTTCTTTTAGTTGTTTGCTCGGTTTTGTTTGTTAGTTTAAATATGTTTTCATCGAGTTTGACTGATTTCGGACTTCAATTTTCGTTTTTTAAATGATTCGTAGGTGTCTGTCTGACATGACGCGCCCGCGTCAAGTCGTATGGAGAGTTCATGGTCAGAAGGGTTCTTGCCTTTTTAACGTGCCCGCGTCACGTTCACGGGAAAGGTAAGTATTCAAAACTTGAGAACAGTTTTCGATTTCCCGTTAATCTCTAATTTTGAATTTCGAAAATGAGTTTTGTTAATAATAATATTTAAAATAATTTTAAAAAAAAAATTTAAAAAAAATCTTTTTTCGTTTAGCTATAACCTTTGTTTCCAAAATTAAAATTTCAAAAAAATTTTTTTTTTTCTTTCTTTCTTCTTCCCTAATCCCTTCTTCCCTTTGTCCGTTGCCATCTCCTCCCCTCATCACCAGCGTGCCGCCGCCTCTGCTCACTAACCACTCGCGCGCCGAAGCTCTCCCACAGCCAACGCCGCCAGCTTCTCTTCTCCCTTTCAGTCCGCCACTGTTTTGACGACTTTAGGAAAGTCCCGTTGCCCTTCTTCTTACTATTGCTATTTATTTGTCACATTGAAGGCAATGTGTCATTTAGGTGTGGAGGGGATCAGTTGGGGTGCCAGTTTTTCTAATTTTTAGTTTTTAGATATTTTTCCTTTATTTTTAGTTTGTTATTTGTTCATTTTCTTTCTTTCTTTCTAGTGATGAGCTCTCATGTGAATGCCAAAGTTTGATATTGGATTGTTGGCTCTAAATTTACTCTTGCCAAGTTTTAATAATAAAAGTGCATCGAGTTAATGTGGTTGAGTCCAAAACATCTCTTTGATGAATATCGGTGACTGCTTGACTCTTTTGATTTCTTTGTTAACTTTTCTAGGTATAGAGAATGACTGGTAGCATTTTAATGTGAATTGGTCCAATTATTAAGTTTAGTTCTCTATGTTTGAAAAATGAGGCTAGCTGCTACTATTTTCTTTGTGATATTTTGAGTTATTGTGTTATCTGGCTGGGAAATAAGGGTGACTGTACTCCGTTATTTGTTACTACTGAATAACAGGGGATCTTCACCTAAAGTGTCGATTCTCGCGTCAAAAAGTAGTAATTTCTATGAGTACGTGGTTGTATAGCGGTAGAATCTGAGTAACCGGGCTCCTTCATCTGGCAAATGTTGGAGTTCGCGTCAAAAGACTTCAATGGCTAGAGAATAAGTCTTGTGTTACTATTGAAAAAAAAAGAAAAAAAACGAAGAGAAAAATAGAAAAACGTGAAAAAAAAGTGAAGGTTGTGTTAATGTGTGATAAAAGTCAGTTTGCCGATTTATGGATTTAATGTTGAGATTTTGGTTAATATTTGGACCATTTGTTGATAGATGTTGTGCGCCATTCATTTTTCTTAGATTAGTTAACTTGGAATTGAAGGAGGTTGTGGTTTAGAAACTAACCGGGGTGATGTTTCTCGGATTTTGATCACTGATGCTTGATATATGATTTTCTCGGTTTCTTGACAATATGGTAGATGAAGTAATGACCATTGTCAAATATTGGTGCTTGTTTACTGTTCTCATGCTTGAAGACAAGCATGGTTTAGGTGTGGGGGGAATTGATAGGTTTCAATTTTATCATTTATTTTATAATTAATTTCCCCTATTACCTGACCCAATGTAGATTAATTGTTGGATTCTACTTACTTTTAGTATTTTGCATTTATTTCATGGAGTAGAATGAAAATATGATAACAAGTGCCAATTTGACAGGAAAGGAGTCCAAGTCACAGAGCTTACCCAATTTGACATGAACTTTACTAAAAGCATGAAGCAAGCCCCAACAACTAGAAAAATACCAAAGATAGCTTCCAGACTGGATCCAATTATAACTATTACACTCCTTGAATTGCTTTTAGGAGAATTCACCAAGGCATTGCTTCCCGTTGAAGTCTATTGCACCTTAACAAATAAAGAGACTGTTACACACTCCTCCATCATTTCTAAGGGAAAATACTTCATTCACTAACGAGCAACTCCCCCCTCAGATTGCAAAATGTATCCACAAGTGAATACCGAGCTTTACAAGAACAGTTCTTTAAACAGAACTCTTTACATTGCTCCAACTTCATGCTCTCACCATATAAATTTGAGGTACTGTCAAAGTAACTGATGTTTTCAAGTTCAAGAAGAGAATGATACTGATGATGGTAACAATCGATTGGAGTAGTGAGGAAACATCCAATATTGGGTTGTCTGAAATTCACAGGTCTGAAAAAGCTTGTGTCACCATTATCAATTTCAGAGCAACTGCATTGATTCCTTGAGCAAATGCCATACTTTCCCACAGCATTGGGTATCCACAATCGCCAGTGTATAAGAGATCACTTATCACTACCCAATCTGAATTTGACGAGGCATAAACCCTTAAATGTCCATCAGACTCTAATTTCATTACTTGGGCTGCTGGTGAAAGCGCGTAATTGTCAAAGCTTCCATTCTCAAACTTAACATCAAGAGGTATAGTTGCAGCACTTAAACCCTCGTACATGTCTGGGTAAAAATAGACCTGTGGGGGGCTGCATTCATTATAGGAAACCAAGGTTCCATTTTCAACTGCAAGGGAGTATATGCCTTGACTTGAATTTGAATCTGATATTCGAGAAGACAGCCTCTGACTGGAATGAAGCTTCTGTCCGAGAACCAAAGAGTCTGTTTCGTGATCAAATGATTGCCAAACAGATCTACTCTTGCTGTCAAAGAGTAGCAGATTTCCCATTCCAGTCAAGTTTGAGCCTGCAACAGACTTGCCACCAGTATTGGTTGACCAAACTATTCTACCATCTGCATCTGCCAAGATCAAATCTCCATCTCGAGTGACATTCAAGGTTGCATTTGCTTTAACAGGATTGTTTCTGTTAGCAGACCAGACTACTTGAGAAGATTGTATAGTGGGATTGTTGGAACCATGCCTTTGATCTTCCGGGGAAATAAGGGCTCCTAAAATGTGAAAGCCGGAATTTTTTTGTAAATAATGTTATTAATTATTTTACTAGTTGTTTACTTAGTTAATTTATATCTATAGAGGTTGATGTTAATCTTGTTTCATCTCAACCACCAAGTGATAGTAAGAATCCACAACCGACTCACTTTCCATATAGCCTAAATAACCGACCTAACATGCTAACATGTCTTACATATTCCATCTGATCATATAGCGAATTTAATAGATGTCATGATAGAGAGCGTAGGAATTAACGTGAACTTGTAGATATTATAGGAGACAAATTAGGAGATAAAGTAGGAAGAGATAGAGGTTAGTTTGAGTGGTGGAGTTATTTTAGGTAGAAGTGGCGACAACTGACTCCAACTATAACTAGTCTAATAGCAGTTAAATTTTTACAGCGTTACAAGAAGAAAACCATAAAAATAGAGAGTAAGAAAGTGTCAACGCAGCGGAAGGAAAAGTTGAAATCAAGGGATTGGACGAAGGAAAGAATACAAGAATTCGACTCCTCTGGCAATGAACACGTAAGGTCGCGAACTCTTCTTTTAATAGTTCTTAGTTTTCTCTTTTATTAACCAAAGATTTTCATCTGTAGCAGCCCCGAAACATGTCTGAAATATATAAGGTACAAGTTTTTGTGAGTTTTGATAAGTGTTCTTGTTTAAATTATGGAAATTCATAAGCCATGCGATTTCCTTTTGGTTACTAATAATAGTAGTTTGAATGTAGAAAGTCAGAAGAATACTCAAACCAATGAAAAAGGTGAAAGTAACTGGACCGTGCTTTATATAATGTTTGAGAGGAATTGATGATTTCTTTTTTGAAGCACCTCTGTGGTTCTGCCTGTCAATGGGGTTTGGTTAGAGAATAGAAGGAATTTTATGGCATAAGGGGCATTGGAAGGCAAGGCCACCATTTATTTAAAGAATGTATATAAACTGGGAAGAGGGTGCCAAAGCATGGTCGTCCTCCATGTCTTGCTGACGTGCGGGTTGTGAAAGTGGCCCATGAGCTGGAAATTTCTGCATCTTTTGTTCTTGGAACCACAAAAGGCATCAAATGTCTTTTGTCCTTGGAACCCAACAGTACTGTATTTATTGCGTCCTTGCTAGCAACCTTATAAGAAAGGCAGCGTGCTTTTTATTGAGCTGTTAAAATTGGGATGGTGATGATTAGCTTCCTATTAAAAGCAGATAATAGGATGCTAGAACCTGAATGACTTATCGGCACTTGCTTCCTATTTGAGCAAATTTCAGCTTGAATTACTCCTGTTGTGGGATCAATTAGTTATAAATTATTAGTTAAATAAATTAGAGTGTCCAATAGGAACATTGAATTTTGACTTAATTACTAACACTGCCCAATAATAAATATATATCTTCGAGTAGACGGACGACTATACATTCGTTCGCTATGCTGGCCTCGAGCGTCTTAATGGTTCCTCGGATTTGAAACGCAAAGGCACTCTTTGCGGCTTTTCATGAAGCTTCTCGGCCCAGCTTTTCATGAATGAAGGTGGAAAGTAGCTTTTTAGTCATTCTTCATGCAGACGTCTGGACTTATATTCCTCTCCTACAGCTTATTTTGCACCTGCTGCTCAGCCTTCGGCCCTTCGCTGGTTTTGTTGCATTTTTTGGGCTGTTACTATTACCATCGATATACTCCTTGTTGCTATTAGCTAGAAGAGGTGTTCATCCTGTTTCTACTTTAGAGTTCTTTTTTTATCAGATTATATTTCTTGTTTCATGCCTATCCAGGTTCTAACCTTAATGAGGCTGTTATTCTATCAATATGCATTCAGTTTGACTTGTTTACTGATTAACATTTTTCGTTAGTAAGATTAGTACCTGTCACTATATTGCTTTTCCATGGTGAGTGCTGTTTAGATAGTTTACGTTAGTCGGTTGTCAACTGCTTAGCTGGTTATGTAGTGTGCGTTGCCTTTGTTAGCTCGTTACTTGTTTTTTTTCTTTCTCTTTGGCACCATCGTTTTATATGCTGATGTTTTTTAAGTTACTGCTATTCCTCCTATCTGTATGTGTTTAGTTTTATATTTTGTTTGCTCATTGCATATGTCATTGTTCCTAGGACTATTCTTTGTTATTTCTTTCTGCTGGGTTTCGCTTCTTAGAGAAAATGTCATGTTTTTTGTTCGCTGAAGCTCGCTTTTATAGATGAGTCACTGCTGTTTTGTATTATTTATGCCATTTGCTGCGAGTTGAGTTGTGAAAACATATCCTAGACAAAGTTACTTTGCCGAGCCTACCAAAGTTACTCTAAATGGTCATGGACTAGCATCTTTACCAGGTTCTGTATCCAATGCACCAAATATTTCTGAGGCTCTCATTGGATTGACTGGCGTTCCAACGCTATCTGCTCATGCAGGTATGACTGCTTCCTTTTTTTTCGCTGCCATTTAAGTGGTGGCTTCTTTCGTCTTGTCAAGTTGGTCGCTGTCAGTCGTCCTTCTATCACTGCTTATGGCCTGCTTCTTTTACTTTCTTGTGCTTGCTTAATTTATGGTTTCACCTAATTGCTGCTACCGCTAATGTCCGATGCTTCAATTTTCTACAAGGTAAATGTAAAAATAGTAGCAGAAGAACTCTTTCTCGGTTGGACAGGATTGCAGAAAAAGTTTTGGCCCTGCCTTATACTCTGCCCTGTCAGTATTGCGGAGCACAGCAATTCCATATGGAACCTCCTAACTTTTGCTTTCGGGAGGAAGAGTTAGCCTTGTGAGCTCATCGATGCCTTATGATCTTCGGCGCTTGTTCACTGGAGAAGATGAGGAGTGTGAACACTTTAGGAAAAATGTTCGCACTTACAATAATAACGTCGCTTTTACGTCATTGGGTGCAAAGTATGATAGAGAACTAACTAAAAACAGGAATGGCCTTTATACATTTTGTGTCCAGGGCCAGGTCTATCATTATCTTGATGTGCAGTCGCGCGATGGTAAAGCTTCTGGTATTCAGTTATACTTCTTTGATACCCTTGAAGAGCTTGCCAGGAGAGTTGATGGATCGCCCAAGTTAAGAGAAACTACTCTCAGGCTGCTTCTGCGTATCCTTGCAGACAACCCTTATGCCAAATTCTTTAAAGATCTCTGAGGTGTGTCAAATCTTGATGACCATAGGATCGTACTCAACTGCAATGTGAGTCTGGATCATCGTGTATATAACCTCCCAACTGCTTCACAGGTTGCAGCGATATGGACTGGAGATGGTGATCAATTGACTAATGCTTCTGCTCATATTCAGGTGTATAGTTACTCGGATACAAGCCATAAGATCAAGTATTTTTATTCTTGCTATGACTCTCTGCAGTATCCTTTGTTGTTTCCTCGCAGCGAATGTGGATGGCATCCTGGTATCCAGCGGGTTTAGGTGAAAAATAAAAAACGAAAGGATCCTACCTCTGACAAATATGGAGTAGAAAAGCAGTTCTCATGGTATCATAGTTTCCATGTTTACTCCATCATGAAAAATGAATAAATTTAGATCAATCAAAAATAGAAGTTTCCCTGTATCATGTTTCTTTTTTCAAGTGTTTAATATAAGGATTATTTTTGCTCATATATTATTCCATTCTCCGCAACTTCTTTTTCTTTACCAGTTTAGACTTAGCAAATGAAAAATTCTCTTGCTGAAAAAGTTGCCAACAACACACGGCTTCTTCCAGACATTTCTTTTTTTTTTTTTCTAACCTCAGTGCCTCCGTACTTGCTCCTAAAGAACATCCAAGGTGTATGTCAAAGGTTATAGGACAAAAAATAAAAAAATGTACTTACATTTCCAGTATATATTCTATAACCATGCTAAGAATCCAAAAAAAAAAAACTTCCGTCCTAACTAAATAATTTCTCTGTACAACAAATCTTTTCTGAAATACATGTTCACTGTCTTCTCAACTTGGGCATATTTACAATGTGCGCACGGTGAACATCTCCTAGTATGAGTTAAAAGGACAAAGTATTGGTGGTTAATTCTTGGTTTTTCTGCTGGAATGGAGGAAGAAAATAATAAAATGGTTCAATGCCTTAAGATTATTCTACTCCTAAGTTTTCAACACAAATAAA
This sequence comes from Coffea eugenioides, assembly GCF_003713205.1. Lineage (NCBI taxonomy): Eukaryota > Viridiplantae > Streptophyta > Magnoliopsida > Gentianales > Rubiaceae > Coffea > Coffea eugenioides. The sequence continues at coordinate 45,493,157 of NC_040039.1, forward strand.
AGATTGGTCATGTCTTTTGTTTTCGTGAGGATGCTTTGTTAGTAACAAGAGGAAGAAGAAGACGTTGGTTTGGTCTAGTTTTCCGAGTTGTTGCAAATTGCAAATTAGCCCTTGAGATTTGGGTCAATTAGAATAGGGTAGCTAAAGTATATTAAAAAAAAAAACTTGTATTGTGGTTCAAAAATTTTGGAGTTGGACTAATTTCAGATTAAATAGCATTCCTGCCTAAATTGAAAATAAATTATTTTAAGAATGACCCAATTAGTATAATTTAGTCAAACCCAATGTTTCTTCAAATAAAGCCAATCTTGTTATAACAGAACCATTTTGATCTAATTGAATCCAGGGACTCTATTAATAACCCAAATAAAAAAATTTTAAATCCAAATACAAAAATAAAATAAAATAAACAAGGCATTTTACATTAATGGCCTTATACTTCAAATTGTGAGTTAAAGTTGATTATTAATAAAGGTTGATTTAGGCCGAAAGAGAATTGGGCTTTAGTTAAACTAGTATCACCGTTTTAGGATAAAATCAATAATTGACCGGATAATTGGTCTAATGGATATTTTGTTGGACTTATTAAACTTTCCCAAACAAATATAATGAACATATCTTATAAAACTTAAAAACAAGAGTGTAGTATTTTCTATACGTGTCTCACCTTTGATCATGGAATCCTAGGGTTGAACACATTGCACACATTCTTCAGGAAGTTTTGAAAACCCAAAATTAATTATAATAATCTAAGTTTTGACAAATAGACCCAATAACAATACTAAAGATTCAAGATTTTCTTGTAAGTTCTATTTGAATAAAAAGAAAAATATGTTTACGGTTGGATTCAGCTCTAGGTCCGAACATATATTTAAATTGACTTTAAATAATGCCGGCCATTTCTACAATAAATAAATAAATGAGTAAGTTAAATAAATAAATAGCACTTATTTTATGGATAATCAAATTATAGCCTCTTCTAAAAAGGGAGAACCTTCTCAATTAGGAAACTTTCTAAAAACGAAAACTTTCTATTTTAGGAAACTTATTAACTACTTTCTATAAAAGGTTCAGACATGCTTCCTAGGGTTATTCAATATAGGAATAAGCACCTTAAGAGTTGGACATATGAACTAATCAAGATATATATATGACACTGGTTATAGGTTTGAAAGGAGTTCATGGACATGTTAAGAATCCCTTCAATCGAATAGTTTGAGGTAGGTGGCGCTTACCCCTCTGCATTTTCGAAATGTTAAATATGCATATTTTTCAAGTAAGAGTTTTATTTTGGTATATGAAGAAATGGATCATGTATGTCTATTTCAAATGTTTTGCAAGCACGAAATTACGAATTTTTGAAATATTTTGCTATGCAATATTTTATGGAATGAGTGGCATATTTTTATGAAACGAAAGAATGGTGCATGTGACGTGTGAAATGATTTTATGTTACGAAAAACTCTAAACGGTCATGAAATAAATGGTAGGGGCTATAGTTCTGTCTAATGATCATGGTAGTTTGGTATAGAGTTCGGCCGATTGACAAGGTCAAGGTAGTTTGGTATAGAATCCAACCAATTGACAGTCATGATAGTTCAGTATAGAGCCCGACCAATTGACCTATGTATGTAATGAGACCAATCCATAGTTATGAAACCTATTATGAGCTATGTTTATAAAATGATATGATCTGATTGATATTTTTAGGGAAAATCGCCAATTTAGTCCCTAAACTTTTTTTTTCCGTCAATTTAGTCCCTATATATTATTTCTAGCCAATTGGATCCCTAAACCTATATATCGGTTCCAATCAAGGATCTTTGCAGCGGCGCCACCGTATAATTTCCATTAGGTTCATAATCGTGCAATACAAAAGGGGCATTTTAGGGAATTCCATTCTGGCGCCTTTTCCAATTAAAAAGTAAATCGATGTAAAGCCCAAATCTAGGTACTACCTCTCTTGCACCAAAGAGAGCTGTCCAATTTTTGCAGACCCGCGTAGAAAAAGCACTGTAATTCAATGCATTCGAGAAAGAATTGGGACAAAGCATCCTCAAGCTCAGCCAGTGATCAATTTATTAACACCGTCAAAGGATCAAATGGTTCAGAAACAGGAAACTCGATTTATGAAGGAAACGAGAAATACTACAGTGGAGACAACATCGTGCGATGCTATTGCCAAGAACAATGCCGAATTGTGACTGCTTGGACAGAGGCAAATCCATCAAGAAGGTTTCATGGTTGCAGAAATTATGGGGTAATTTTTTTGTATGTGCATAAAGTTTAGAATTTGTTAAAATATTTCTTGTCTTTTAACTATGAAATGGTGGTAAATGCAGAAACGTGGTGCTTGCAGATTTTTTTTGTGGTATGATCCACCCATACCCCAAAAGATGAAAAATATAATGGGTGCACTTTTAAGGGACCTGAGAAGTGTTGAGAGAGAAAACGCAGCATTATTGATTGAAATGAACAAGTTGAAGGCAAAAGTGAAAATATTGTTTATAATTTGTATCTGTTTTGGCGTTTTACTTGTTTTTGTACTTGGAGGCAAGGAAAGGAAGAAACAAGGTTTGCTGGAATTGAAGATGTTGCAGTAGTTTTGAAGAATGTATGGAATTGTATGGTTCATCTGTACTTTAAAATGAAGTAAATACAATTGAGTTTTCATCTATGTTTGACTCTGTTTTGCTTCTGGATTTGTTATTACTCTGTTTTGCATCTGGATTGCTCATGTAAGTTTCTGTGACAAGTTCAATGTTATGCTGACAATGTTGACTGAAGTGGAAGAATTGCAGAAGTGATGGCCATTAAAAAATTGGGTAAACAACAAAAAAGCCCCCTGTGGTTAGGCAATCATACATAAAAACCCCTTGTGGTTTCATATCATACCAGTCGATACCCCGTGGTTTGAATTAACCTGAAAAGTGGACGGAAATCGTCAAATATTCGGCGTGTGTCTTAAACGAACTGCAAAGGCGCGTGCATATGCGAAAAACAGATTTCCACCACAAACTTTCACCTGATATGCCTATTTTAGCCTTCACTCTTTAATAATAAGAGACCAGCTTCCGTTTCTTCTGAGTCTTCATTCAATCTGTTTCCAGATTATTCAGTAACTACTGTAGACACCAAATTTTTAGTGTATTTTTATTTACTGTTATTTTTATTTTTCATGCTAGTTTTTATTTACTTTTAGTCTTTTATTTTTGTTTTAAGTCATTTTAGCATAGAATTTATTTTTAAAAAAAAAAGGGGAAACCCGCAAGCGGGTTTCAGGCTATTTAACAAATTACTTAAAAAAAAAAAAATTTTTTTACATGCAAGCTGCGTTGAGTTGCACATGCCCATCGGAGGGCCCTAGGATGCCCAGCAAACCTCCCCTCTCATCCTCACCCTTCAGGTGAGGGTTTGAGAGTATGTGTTTGATATAAATAGAACAGAAAAGCAGCTTTTAGTCATTTTACATAAGGGGGAAACCCGCAAGCGGGTTTCAGGCAGGCTATTTAACAAATTACTTAAAAAAAAAAATTTTACATGCAAGCTGCGTTCTTCAAAAGGGTATTTTCGTCTATTCACTCAGCTCCGTGAGGGAAACCCGCAAGCGGGTTTCAGGCTATTTAACAAATTACTTAAAAAAAAAAAATTTTTTTTACATGCAAGCTGCGTTGAGTTGCACATGCCCATCGGAGGGCCCTAGGATGCCCAGCAAACCTCCTCTCTCATCCTCACCCTTCAGGTGAGGGTTTGAGAGTATGTGTTTGATATAAATAGAACAGAAACGCAGCTTTTAGTCATTTTACATAAGGGGGAAACCCGCAAGCGGTTTTCTTTACTAAAATCGTAGTCACTATCATGAAATCCTTCACCATCATCACCTGACTCAGATTCTGCCTCATTTTTAGCCTCAGCACCATCCTCTTCTTCAGTTTCAGGACCTCTCCGTTTACCATTGTTCAATTCTTGGACGGGAACATGAACTGGAAGTTCTTCATTCCCAATGAAGTCATCAAATGTGATGTCCACATTCCATAAATCCTCATTTTCCTTCTTAGTTTCACTTTCAACAGGTGAGGAGTTCTTCAAACCAAGATCTATGGATCTAATATGAAAGTCATATACAACATAAACTTCAACTTTTCCAGTTTGTTTACCTATGGCAACCATGTCTATTACATCATCTTCACCATCTATCTGCCTAAGTCTCAACCCACCATTTTCAGTTGGGATTCTATACCTATAGTTAGCATCTGCATGACACCCAAGTAAGTAGCCAAAACCTCTGACAGCAGCCATATTAAATTTTTCGGCCAAAACCCCCTCAAAAAGCTCCATGCTACCACCCAAATATTTTGTTTCTGGTTTTTCAAAATATGCCCCACCATAGTAGACATACAGAGTAAACTCAGCCGACTCAGCACCTGTTTCATTTTCAAACAAATTAAATTAATTTACACCACAATCTAGTAGTTTACAAGCACATGATTTAGGGTACCATTGTCTACCTTTTTCACAACATGAAAGCAACATTACACATTAAACTTAAGGGATAGGGACCACATGAACCCATCTCTACAAACAACGACAAAAAAAATAACCTAAACAAATTCCCGACCATCAGTTGCAGTAAAATGTTTGCTAGTTAACATAAGATAACCCCACCAACCATGATTATGCTATTAACTTAACAAAACAGACAGCATTATAGTCCTTAAACTTACTTGCTTTTCTTGACTTCCTCTCCTCAACATTGCTCCTTTCCTGCATATTGTCCCCCACTGCCTCCATCATTTGCTTTCTTATGCCCTCCGATTCCTTATTTAACACGATTTGCTTTGATTTTATTTAGCAGATCATCGACTCAAGCCCTGGATTTTGTCCAAGACATTTTTTGTTTTCATTTTGGATTTTTGGGTGTGTATTTATCGCAGACTTGTTTCGTTTACTTTTTAATTGGAAAAGGCGCCAGAATGGAATTCCCTAAAATGCCCCTTTTGTATTGCACGATTATGAACCTAATGGAAATTATACGGTGGCGCCGCTGCAAAGATCCTTGATTGGAACCGATATATAGGTTTAGGGATCCAATTGGCTAGAAATAATATATAGGGACTAAATTGACGGAAAAAAAAAATTTAGGGACTAAATTGGCGATTTTCCCATATTTTTATGATTTACAAGTATGTTCAATGAATACGATCATGTCAAGTTATGTATATTTCTATGTCACGTTCGATGGGGGTCACCTTTAGAACCTGCGAGACTAAGTGTCACATTGGACGGAGGTCACTTATGTATATGCCACTCACCTTCAATGAAGTATATTTATGTAACATATGAAATGAGATGACAAATATTTTAAATTGATGCATGCATGTGGTGTAGTGTGACTCAATTTTTAAATGTATATAGTATGTATATAGCAACATGATCCAACAGGGGAGTAAGTACTATCTATTGGGTGTACGTCGTTCAACTCATGTCTCTTTATTTTTCTTGCAGATCAAGAAAGTCAGCTCGTGTATGTTTAGAAGATAATTGAGAGAGCTAAATAGGTAAGATAATTGAGAGAGCTAAATAGGTAAATGTTTAAATTCTAGGAAGTTAGAATAAGGCATTTTATAGGTGCATTTTAGTGAAATGTATGTATTTCATTAGTATTCATAAGTTTTAAATTTTAGTGAAATTTTGTAAGTTATAATTATGATGCCTTGTATTTATGGGAGTAAGGTCTCATAGATACGGCATGCCACATTGCAAATCCGGTCCAAGAATCCGGATATGGGCGTGACATAAAAAGCATTCTGTATCAATAGTTTGAGTACAATATATAGAAGCCACAGATGAACGTGCTACTATGCTTTCTCTCAGAAGGATAATACTTAGAATTCCATGATCACTCACTGTTTGTTGATACGTTGGCCACGGGGTACTATGAAGTTTGAGAGAGTACTAAATGAAAACACGGAAGGAGAGATAAATAAAAATAACATTTGCAACATTAAGAAAATAGTGATGCTGGCTCATTCTAGCTTCTTCAGGCAAGTATTTCAATCAGCTCCCTGATATCTAAATGATCTAAAATGAAAAGAACAAAAAACAACTAAGGACAAGGATGAAGCTATTTTTGAAGGAAAGTATTTTTACGTGTGACTTTGTATTTGCTAAAAAATGATCTGGCGAGTTTCTGTAATCGACTGTATTTAGGTCATTCAGCATTGATGCCTCTGGTATAGAAAAGTCGCTAGAAATTCATGACCACTAACACATGCGCTCATAGCTTTACTTGCAGTTGCTCAAGTTTGACTGCAAAGTAATGACCCAACTCGTGTCAATTTTCAACGAATTTAGTTCTGTTTCTCCTCAACTGAGAGGAAATTCCCGAAAGACCATGGAAACTTCTTCATTGATCCAACAAGTTAAAAACAATCATCGAGAATGTTGCAGATATCAAATGGGATATTACAGTACAAAAGTACAATAGTATCAAAACCAGCACCAGGAGAACTCTAGAAGAAGAGATGCCCATCTGCATCTCTATTTATTAGTAAGGGCTCTTAAGAAGCATTATTAACTAACATTTTGAGTAACACAGAAGCTACAGATGAACCGTGCTACTACCCTTTCTCGGAGAAGGATGACACTAAGAAATTCAGGATCATTCAGTGTTTAATAGCGAGATGAATTAACAACTACGACTTCATGATTGATACAGGTTGTCGATGAGTAGGCCATGGGGTAGCATGAAGTCTGAGAAACTATCAGATAGAAACAACACACAATACTTGCAACATTAAGAAGAAAGAGATTCTGGTTCATTGCTTCTTCAGGCTAGTGCTTCCACTCTCTGCTAATCATGATCTGAAATGAAGAAAACAGCTTAGTACAAAAATGAAGCTATGTCCGAAAGAAAGTGCTTTATACATCGGACTTTATGCAGAATAAAATTAATAACTACATTGGTGCGATTCTCTGATTCACTGTTTGTATGTCATTTTTCACCGTTAAAGCTAAAGTTTTCGAGAAGGTGAAATCAATGAAAGTTGTTAGCACTAGCTCTATGCATCCTTCAAATGGAAATCTAGTTGGCATTCCTGGTACATTGTCTAAGTCGCCCACCTCAACCTCCCTCGCTAATCTTTTCTTTCGGATTATACAGATTGTTAAACCAATTAGGTCAGTCAATAAAATGAAAGCTGCTATAGCATATCCCAATATGACAAGAGTTGGAGTACCTTTAGGAGAAGTTTTTGCAGGAGCTGATGCATTTGGTGTGATCTGCACCTTCATGAACACAGATGAATTATAATGAGTCTTGTCCTGCTCATTGTTCATCAATGAAAAGATCTGGGCAGGTAAATAGCAATCCCCATTAGAAGAATTTGAACCATAACGAAATATAGCTGCTTTACACGAACAGTTACCCAGACATGCTTGCTTACAGCTATCCATATTGGTACTAGTAATATCTGCATTAAATGTGAAGTAAGTCATGTCTTCTAGCTCAAGAAAATTATGATATCGTGAAGCATTGCAATTCAAAGGAGTGATCTCAGAACAGCCAAGATTTGGCTGCCTTCCGTTTATTGGTGTAAAATAGTTCATTGAAGCATTGACTGATGTAGGACAACTGCACTGCCCATTTGAGCAAATGCCATTTTTTCCACAAACCGTGGGGTAATTGCAATCACCAAGATAACCAGTAAGAATATCAAACGCCACTTTCCACCCGTCTGCCCACTCATATAGTCTCAAATGCCCATCGGACCCCAATTTCATGTACTGAGCTGAGGAAATCTGAGGCAGGGTAATCACTGAATCCGGATCCCTTGGTTCAGAAGAATGTATATACAAGGCTAAGCTTCCGTTTTGGAACTTGGCATAGCTTGCTTTTTCATTTGCTTTTGTACCATCAACTAACTGTTGATAATAAATTTGTGGAGGATTTGCTTTTACAGAAGCAAACAAACCTTTGTTGTTAACAAAAACAGAAAACAAACCTCCTTCAGTTGAGTTGGTAATTGAAACACTAGCCGTCAGCTTCTGCCCAGATACCAATTTTTGCCCTGGAACCAAAGCATCAGTAGGATGATCAAAAGATTGCCAGACCACCTTGTTATTTCTATCAAAGAGAACCAGGTTTCCTTCGTCGGTCAAGTTTAAACCTGCGACAGATCTTCCTCTCGTGTTTGTAGACCAAACTGAAGTCCCATCAGCATCCCGTAAAACCAAATCTCCTCCTGATGTAAGTTGCAGGGTTGCATTGATTTTGACAGGATGATTTCTGTTAGCCGACCAGACAACCTGTGGAAATCCTAAGCTTGGCATGACAATGTTTGAAACACTGTTAGTCTGAACAATAAAGACTGCAAACAGATAGCTATCACATTTGCCATTGCAAAAGAATCCACAAGCATATCTAGGCCCAAATGTTCCTCTGAGCAGAATGGCTCTCACCTTTGAACCATCTGTAAAATCAACAGAATGGTTAGCTGAGACACTATTGATCCACGTAGTAGACAAATTTGCAGTAGGATAATCAAAAGGCTGTCCGTCTCCTAACTGAAGAGAAAGAAGAATGGAGATAATTATTATAAAATTCCAACATTTTGGAAACATTTTCAGCAGTTCTTGGATAGCTGGAGGAGAGGGATTAAGGTCCTAGGAATAAGAGAGCCCCTCTTTGGAAATGTAGCCTTCGGTGCAGGATTTGATTTATGAGGGGGAAATATTTATAATCGGTGCAGGGACTGACGAATAGAAAATATATTATAATCTCGAATGGAAAATATTTTATAATCTCTATTGATTTATGAGGAGTTATTTTTTTATTCCCTTCAAGTTAAGTATTATATGACAATCTAACTTTTAATTACATTTACTTAGGATTACTATAACATTGATGAGAGCAAACAATCATTAGTAGCTTGCTAGTATGGCTTTCAAATAGTAATTAATTTGTCTTTATGTAAATTTATGATAAACCAACTCCTAATGTAAGATTGATTTGAATTAAAAAAAAAAAAAAAGCTAGAAAACAAAGTATTAGCTAAAAACAAGCACAAAATGCAACAATTTTTTAATGTGTTACAAAGTGCTCATCATTGCCGACTCTATTGAGTCTTTTTAATGGTGATGTACTTGCTTATAATTGACCATATTATATTGAGAAAGGAATGATTCAAACAAATGATGTTAATTCAATAATTGATGTATTGCTCATATCCCTTGCATTGCTAGGAAATAAAATGATTAGAGAGTCCAAATTTGATATCTTGTCTTCTACAACTAAAAACATCTTATTGTTAGTTATCATCCAACTTTTATTTTATATTTATTATACTTTATTTGCTACAATATTTTTTTACTAGTACTAGATAATGTGCTTTTTGCACGTGGTTATAATATCATAAAATATAATATTCTCATACATTAATATTGGCACTAGCTTTGCACTCAAAATTATTTTTTCCTAAATCAATAGATATGATATAATGAATTTTAAACGTGATAATAAACTAAAAAGAATGTAATATGAAACTTCAATCGTCAATTAATAAGGGCATAATTAAAATATCAAAAACTAAAATAATAACAATGCTTACACTTACACTCCAAATAAAAATATCAAAAATCACTATACTTTTTTTATATAGTAATTAATGATAATGAGATATTATATGTTTGACTATTCAACCCGCTCCCTAACTAAAAATCTTTGACCCGTCATTGTTTGGATGCGAACAAGGGGAGAAGTCATCATGCCATGAGATTAGACCAGGACACTACAGAAGTTTCCTGCACGCAGATCTAACAAGTTTACTTTCTGATCTGTGTGTTGGGCGCATCTTTTCTGCAGGCATGATGATAGTCAACTCGCGTAGGATACATCTGAAGCTTCTTGTTTTCCACAAGATATCATCATCATTTTCTAAAAAAGCAGCCTACTGAAAGCCAGCTCAAGATATCAAGCGGTGCACAGATAAAACAGCAACCGAAACGCGTACGCCATTGACTGTGGTGCCGCTAGACATATTCAATGTTCTAAATTTATCCTCTCTGTTTTCTGTTCCTGTTCAAGAATAATCTAGCAGCCTAACACCACATAAGAAACCGCGGGCAGGGCAGTACCCAGGTATTGGATTACTGGGGTTGGAGAAGGCTTTAGACATAATGCGTATTTCCAGCTTTTGACTAAATCAGCTCATGTCCATTGTTCATATAATTAATGCAATGCATGCCCCCTGCTCTGACAGTCTTTGAGGAACCATGCAGTAATTGAAGAACTTGTAATGGTCATGTTGACTTGTTCTATATGTTTTAGTCGTTTCAATCTCATTATTTGCAATTGTTCTTCTTGTCATCGAACACAGACTGAGGTTAAGGATCATGATGGCTGAAAATTGCAGAAAGATTATTGTTCCTTGCGTTGACATTCCTCAAAAAATTTCCAGGAATGGCAGATGATTACTTATTCAAGTGTACAGAATTAGTCTCTAAACTTGATGCGTACACTGAAATTTGCTTCAAACTTGACGAGACGGAAAAACAAAAGGAATACTGGAAAGAGGCCAATGCTAAACTAGAATGGCCAAACAAACACCAAACAAAGAGGCAGAGAAGTCCAGATACTGCCAAATCTTCTATGCCAATTCATTATCAACATTTTAACAGTCGGAAACAATGTCAAAATTTTGATAAGAGGAAAATAATGTTTCATCTAAAATACAAATATACAGGCATGTCCTTTCCAACAAAAATTGGGACTTTGTATCCCCGGAGCGTAATTGATTGATGATAAAAGTTCATCTATTGCTACAAAAAAAAAATAATAATAATAATCTTCCTTTTCTTGGCACATATCTATCTCTGATGGAAGACATCAGCAATGACTGAAGAGCCATGTTTCCGCATCTCTAGCCAGCAAATGCTTCTTTGAACCGTTTATTCACAAGGGGAAACAATTTGAGCTTCTTCCATGCAAATATTCCAACTTCTTCTCTCTGCTACAATAATTGAAGTATCTCCCACCACTTTCAGCAGTCATCTAGTAATTTAAAAAGAAGCTACATCTCAGTAGTCATCTAGTTGCCTAACAGTGTGTATATAGACAATGTACAAACTCCAAAAACTTTGAAGAACTATCTCATTCACACTTTAAAAAGGTGAGGTACTCCTCCCTTGATTACATGTACGAAAGAGAGCAGTATACCAAACATACAGAAAATCTAGTACTTGAACCACGTAGAGACCAGGACAATTGTGACCTTAACCAATGAACATTTCATTTTTTTACCAGCAGCAATACCTTAGATGTCACATTACTCGTATCCTACACAATATTCACTATCACAATGCACATTTGTTTCAGATGAAAAGGCTCACGCCAAAGACCTTTCAGTTACTCACGAGTCTCTATAAAAATAGAAAACTACTAGTTATTGACTTCATAAGGTTACTCATTAGTGTGTATCATCACAGAAAGAAAGGTGATGTTATAGAAAAAAAAGGGTTCAAGGCAGCAGGTTAAATTAGAAAACAATAAAGCTGGTGAACAGTTGAGTTCCCCTGTCGATCAAATCACCGAGTACCTAGAAGCATATGTATTTGCAAAAAACCAGAAAGAAAGCATTCAAGAATTGTTTTTAGTTCATATAGTGGCTTACTGAATTTCACATAATGAGCAAACAATTACATCAAGTTTCAAGGGCCGTCCAGTTGATCATCCATCTCTTCAAGAATAACATATTTTGCAGCAGCACTTTCTGTTGGTGAACCTCTCATTTCACCTTCAGGTCTATCACCCTTCTGCAGCTTCAGGTATCTGAGTCACATAGGTCCAGAAAAGCAAGTCAATTATATGAAACTATTATGGTAAGAACAGCCTGCTGGGAAAATAAGATAATTAGGTTCTAAGTCATATAACTCGAGTACTTACTTGTACCAGTTGAATAAACTGACACCGACCATTATTGTAACAAGACCAACTCCTTTTAAAAAGGTGAAGTCATCGTGGAAGTAAAACACTGCAACCTGAATATACATCAAATACATTAGTTACAACAAACAGAAACTATTAGCAATGCATATCCTCAAACTGTTGCGGGCCTCAACATTATAGGAGTAGCGTATTGGGGCATAATTATCCAAATAATAGTTTCAAAATTAGTGCATTCTCAATGAGGATGCTTCTTAAATGGGGACAGATACTCCTAAATCTGATCTCAACTGTCTACAAAAGCTAATAATACAACAACCTCAGAAAGGACACTTCTGCATATGAAGGCAGGGAACCAATAAATAGACCTCAGGTGGACTGTGTAAACAGAAAACTTCAGGTACCATAATCCTTGATCATTTCTAAATGTGACGTAAGAGAACGAATGAGTAGGAGTGAGAGGAGTGTGTAATCAGCAAACTTCAGTTACCATAAACCCCAATCATATTTTAGCAAACTCAAATGATATCAAGCAAATAAACCTTAACAGAACAATAAGCAAAAATTGAATAATTGGTCTTTTTCAGGGTCAGATTGGAGGAGAGATGGGGTATGGTGGTCTACTGTCAGAAGACTAGCATTTTCTGAGTGATACTTGTGAAAATAATTGAATGACCAAGCAAGGAATTTTTCCAAACAAAAGTCCATGCATAAGAAATAGCAAAGAACTAAACAAAGATATGCACAGATGTCCCTGGTCATGAACTTATCATTATACTATTGCTACTAATTGCAGATAACAAATACTTTTAAAATAATCCAGAAAAATGAGGGAGAAAGGAAAAGTGAATAAGCTTTTCTCTTAAGATCAATCCAGGCAAGGTTGAAAAGAAATCAAGGGTGTTTCACCTAAGACCTTAAAATTATTCGTTCAAATAGATATATCACTCCACCATTCTGGTATGCTATTAGAGCAAATGTAACAGAATCAAATATCCTCACTGCGAGCAAGCATTACACAGCAAACAGAGAATGACATGCAATCTACGTCTAAGGAATGGCTCATACCAATATGGTGACAGCTTCTTTGACAACTCCAGCTATTGTTACTGTTACTGCACTTGTTACTGATACAAGAATATATTCTGTTAATACCTGCAGAAGAACAAATAAGCTGAGTTTCAAACTGAAAAATGAAATTCACAGTGAAATTTCTTAACTACCGCATCTTTAATGTTCTTGCTTCTTTAACTATCTTCAAATACTTCTAAAGTAAACCAACCATTTCCCATTACCAGAGTTGAAGAGATTGATCTTGTAAAGAGGCATTTTTCTGTTTTGAAAGGAGCGGAAACCATTTTTATCCTTTCTGGGGAAATAAGTAGAGGTTACATACCATAAAGAAAGCAAGAGTTCCACCAAAAAACATCAGCAAGCAACTTTTGACTATGTGCCATGAGCTATCAAAGTAGTCGCTACTTTTTATCTCATGCCATGGATCCAATATTAGAGACAGAAAAGCTGTAGCAATTGCCATTATTGGAGTCACATAGCTCATTAAGGTAAGTGGATTTTTCAGACCTGGAGACAACCAAAAACAGCATGTCATTATATTCTTTCTTGCTACAATTAAACAGCAACTAACATATCCTGGTCCTTAACAAAAAAATGAACAAAAGTTAAAAATAATGCCAAGCAACAGCAAGTACATAATTTGTTTTCCAAAGCAACGGATAGTGCTTACCATAGACTTCTTTCTTCATTCGGATTCAGAATCAACCATTGGTATGAAAGATGCAAGATCCAAAAATCACATATTACATAACAGGAAAAAAAATTAAAAAAAATAAAAGAACAGTAATGCAGATTAAAATAACTAGAAGTCCTCAAAAGATGTGATGAAATAGTGCAATACCATAAACCAATAAATGTCCAACCTGAAGAAGAATTTGAGTCATAGTCCATCTAAACCCAGACATTACAGCAGCAAGCATAACAAAGATGAAACCCCAAAATTCAAACTCGGTCTCCTTTGCAACTGCATTATGCAGCACTACAAGTCAGCACAAATATGCATAATGGAAGCGCCCCTAGGGTATAATCACCGCATTTCTAGTAATTTTGGGAAAAGTCAAGGAAGTTTAAATCATTCAAAACACCTGAACCTCGATCCGAAAGGAGAAAGAAAGAATATGGACACAATCAGGTCATAGTCATTCAGCTCATTAAATTAATTCATGCCTAAAACCCATGAATTAACGAAAAAATACAAACATGAAGTTAAAACCATGTTTTATGTTCAGTGAAGTATCACATGATGAACAAAACCACATATATATAGAATTTATACATCAGATCAGTTATATTGATGAAGCATCAATGAAAAAATGCTTTTAGTATAAGTGGTAATAAATGCTTATGTAGTAGAGGGCAACAGCATAAAAAGTAAAGCACACAAGCGTGTTTCAAAAGATTAATCATGAAAAGCGTAATCTTTCAAAAAGCGTTCTTAGTGAGTTATTTCAGTTCCATGTTTTCGTTCCTTTGAATCAAAATGAAACAGAGCACTAAGTTCAACAATTATTTGTTATTTGTAATAAACAAGTAGTTAGTTTATCGGAATCAAAGGAAATAAGAATGGAATTTTCTTTGGTGGCATAAGTTCGAATTGTAGAACGAATCATAAGTTGTGGATAATTCTTTTTTAAGAATTATCGATAAATCGATAACAAGCACTAAGATTGAGAACTTGATCCATTTGCCCAGAGACACAAGTTAATGAAAACAGAGAGAGATGAACTAAAGAAGTCACCAAACAATTTGCATTTCTACAGCGCATCAACACAACGTTTATCCATATAACATACACCCTTTATTGCATCCAATCTTTGCATAAGACAAGATCCCCTATGCTCTTAAAAGTATGATAGTCTCCTTTTTCTTTCTTTTCATTCACAAGATATCAGCAGGATGAAAATTCAACTACGTGATATATTTGTCATGTACACAGTTCAAAATCTTTAGTGACACCATCATTTCATCAAATGTGCATGCAATATTGAAAAATTAAACCCATCATGTAATGTTGGAAGAAGTTTTTATAAAGTGTTTTAATTAAATATTTCAGTAAACTTACACTAAAATGAAGTTTATGAGCTTGTGAACAAAATTGTCAAAATATCTCTAATTTCAGTAAGCATCACAAAACTCCAATAGAATCTCAATTGAAGGCATCAGAAGAATACAGTCCCAGCGCAATACTGCAAGCATGTTGAGGAACAGTTGATCTGAAGAAACAGTAGGCTTCACTTGACATAACATAACAAACAAATGTGACTTTGCCCAAACACACTATTGTGACAACATTAACTAACATAAAGGACAAAGTAAATACCTGTCAACAATATCCCAACAGAGATTATTAACATTATGCCAAACAGCTTAAGACTTGGAGATTCCAACCTACAAAATAAAGCATTTCAAGGTTAACAGGGAATTTCCAGGGTATTGTAGAACAATAACATCCTTAGTGCCAAACGATCAATGATAAGCATAGATTTCACTTTCCTGCTTTCTTTCTAAAACCAACCATCTTGCTCAAATGGCCATCAACAAAGAGCAATCATGGTCCAGAAAAATTGTATTCTTCAATATTACCTCCAAAAATTAAAGAAATACTAGTGATGCAATACTGCGAGGTTTTCTTTAATATTAATAAAAAAAAGGACCAACACAGCTGAATCTAGACGAATAATATTCTAAGGATAGTGCAAAACTGATCATTATATTAAACCGAAATCAAGCCCATCAAGCTGGATATAGAGGAGTAATTGTTGAACCAAGTATTGAGATTAAAGAACAAAATTAGTACCTGAATGCAAAGGCAAATATAAGCAGGAATATCGGTGATGCTGATTTACACTGCAGTAACCAATAACATAGAATTACTTTCAGATAAAATATGTCTGGCGGCATCAACGTCAGTAAAGATAACTAAGAATAGCATTTAGTCTACTGAGCTTAATTTGAGGAAAGTCCAACAAATAGAACTAGGTCATCCAATCCTCCTTCCCCAGACCCCTGCCTCAAATATAGTTCAGTAGCAATCAGAAAAGTGATAAAATATTTATATACACATGCAATCAAACAAAAGGAAATAGTGAACAGCTACACGATGTAAAATGACATAACAGCATGGAGAAAAATGAAGTCCAGATGGCACCCATGCTGTAATACTGTAGCAGGGACCAATTTTCTTATAATTTAAAATCATCAAGCAATGTTCGGTCCAATAAGTTCAGATAATAAAGGCTAGATTGCACGTTAATGCACCAACAATTAGAAAGGTTACTTCCATGTATCAAAACGATGACGTCCAAGGCAAGAATGGAGCCAGCTTTACAATTGCAGCGATCTTGTCATATGCATATGGGAAATCTTTTATCATAGATACATAAAGAGAAAGAATGACTAACCATAGTGGCAAAGGTAACAGAGATGAAAACAAGGGATGCGTTGCTCAGGTTAACATCCATGGCAGTGCTAAGAGCTGTTGGTACAACTGTGAAAGGTAAATGCCATCTGTAGCATTAGTTGTCAGAAAAGTTAATAAAATAAGTAGCAGAAAACTAAACTACAGGATAATGGAATCAAAAGTTCATTCATGCATAAGTAAACTCAACAGTGGAACAAGATGGTCCAATAACAGGAACAAAGAGAACGAGAAAAACTAATATCAGAATGACCCAGATCTTTACGGCTTCAGTATTATAATGAAATGGACTTTATGCAATAATGAGGAAGAGGACATCCAGTAAAGACCATGGTCAAATATATAACCTCTCTTAATGCATCCAGTAAAGACCATGGTCACAGATAATACTCCATAATGCATCCACTGTATGCTTGATTAGATAGAAGGTAGTCAGATATAACCTCTATTAATGCATTTCAAACACGTATAATAGTCAGATGCAGAATCACATTCTTATGAGATTGAAATAGTCCCCATCGAAGGAAATATAATTCATGATTGTAACCATACAGATTTGAAAATGATTTTCAGGTACAAATATAAATTGGGAAGATACAAGTGATGAAGTTTACGAGTACCTCTCACAAAGTAATCTCTCCAAGACATGATTACAGTGGGCTGAAATCTATGAGACCAGAACCATGTTATGGCTTTGGATAAAACAGCTTGCATTGCAAAGTGGACAGTATTCATCATTAAGGGAGCAGGAAACTTCCCCATATCATCACCTAGAAGAGTCTTATTATACCTGCAACAACACCAAATAACATAAGCTCCAATGATTCATGAAAATAGCAGTAACTGAGGAGTACATGAACGAAAGTAAGGCACTTACAATGTCAAGAATGTACTGAAAGTGTACCAGACAAGTATGAAAAACAAGGTCTTTAGCACATCAGCAACAGAAACAACTGCTCTTGACGTCTTTTGTGACGCTTCATGATTACTTGGGTGGCTGTCCTCCGTGTCAGAGTAAATCTGATCATTCCCCGAACCAGATTCAATATCGAAAGGCAGATAATTCTCGTTTCCATTCCCTATACTGTGTCTACTGGCATCTCTTATATGAACGCCCTCCATAATTTGCTTGAACTTACCAAAAGCTTGTCTGTCTTTTTCTAGAAACCCATTCTTGGATCCACTTTGCTGAACTAAGGGCAACTCAAACTTGAAATCATCCACGTTGGCATCCTCATTTTCAAGTTGATGTGAATGGAATACTCCATTCTCGTCACACCAGCCTGAGAAAGACAACTCCCTTCGAAAACCAACTTCCTTATCTCCCTTTGAAACTTCGCTGCCTCCACTCTGTTCAGCTTTTTCTGTGTTCAAATCGCTCTCTACCATCTCCTTTCTTGTATAGGATCAGAGCCATCTAAACTGACACAACCCGAATGGCCTAGACATCCAGGCCCGCATTTATAATTTTTACGTCAAGCAAACCTCTAATCTTGTCAGCTCAAAATCAATTGCAATGCACCATAATCTTATCCCTACCGGATTAAAATTTGAAACTTTACTCTAGAACACCTAATCTGAAACACCAAATACCCAAAATAAATAAGTAAATGAAGTCAAAAAGCCAAAGTACATACCGGTGCATAGATCACTGAGCCATTACAAGAATTCATACAAGTCACAATTTTTCATATTCAATTAACGTCATGAGATATTTAAAAGTCCAGACGTATAATTTCTCACTAAAACAATCAACTAAACACTGCACAATGATGACCATATGCATTGCTCTACATAAGAAGTAAACGTAAATCCCAGAAAGATTAACTACAACATAGGACAACTGAACTGGAAAAAAGGCCAAACCCTGCTGAAGAGGCTCCATTCATAGCAGGTTTTAGGAGGGAAGATACTTTTTATTTCTAATCAGAATCTCATCTTTCTCAAGAATTCTAAGCATGAAATTTCTTTCCACGGCAGGGTCGGGACAGTGCCAAACATAAACAAATACAAGTCTGATCAAAATCAGCTAAAAGAGAACACAGAGGCAAGAAGTATCGCACATTCTGACAATACCAAGCAAGAATGAGATTGCATACCGAACAGCTTATTAACTCAACCACAATCCAATTGGAAAACTAACAAGAGATTCAAAACTCACCTGGGATTCTTGAAAAAACAACAGGGCTTAGATTGATAAAAATCGTAACTTTATCTGACTTTTATGTGTAAATATCTGATCTGATCTGATTTTGTGTTAGCTTTCTCTAAGGTTTGGTGGCTAATTAAGAGAGCTGAGTTTGGTATGGTTTGTGGGGGCTTAGTGAGGGCGTTTGTTGAGATGGGTTTGCATTTGCAAATCTGAATCTGAAAATGTAAATATTGTTTGTTTTGATTATAATCTAAGGAAAAAGTACCATAGGCCTCTTTTACTTTGGCCAACAAGTCAGGAAGGAAGAATAGAAATAAAGTGGGAAAAACCAGTAGATTTTATTTTGATTCTTTTTTACAATTTCAGCAATGCTGTAAAAGTAGCCATGTTGGTAAAATTCCTATGCAGTCAAATTTGTCTCGGTTCTGCACTATTAGATAGATTTTCTTCCAACCTGTATTGGATTCTTTTTTTTTTTTTTTGTGTGAATTAAATCTCTTTTTGGTTGTGTATACGGAAAGATAATACAATTACTCGAGATGAAAGATGATGAGGTATCTAATTAAATCTCTTTTTGGTTTTAGGAAATAGTGATGATGATATCTAATTTCCTACCTCCTCTCTATTTTTTAAATTTCATCCTTGCTTTGCTAGAAAGAGTTAAAAAAAACTACAATATGTAAGAAAATATATTATATCCATCGAAGGAAAAAATCATGCCATAGTTTTGCTTTTTTTTTTTTTTGCTTAATCTGATCCTATAAGCAAATGTATATTATCTAAAAATTTGTATTTATGAAAATCTATTTTATAATTTTCCACATTTTACCCGTTTGCTTATTAGGAACATCGATCTTCTATGTTGGCATGTTAAATCAATCCTAAAAAGTTTATTATTTAGCAATAGTATTTTAGTCAAGTCAAATTTATACAAATTTTATTGGAGTTAAATTATGATAACTCTGTTTGGATCCCTGTTTTTGGAGTGTTTTTCAAAAATTAGTTTTTCAAATACAATAAAAATTTTTAAAAAGTACTCTAAAAGGTAATCTAAAAATTAGTTTAAATTTTTTTAAAATTTTAAAAAATATCTCAAAATATATTCTAGAAACTTTTCTACTCTTAAATGTCCCAAAATATTTCTAAAAATATTTCAAAATATATTCTAAAAACTCTGCTACAGTAAAGTTTTTCAAAAACACCCCCAAAAACAGCTAATCCAATATAGTTTTTTTGTTTAGAAACTGATGAAAATTTGATAGGTTTGTTCATATTATGTTATTAATATTATATCTGTTGATTTATTACTCTTCACTCACGCATTGATTTTATGAAATTTATCTCCCATAGCTTTTTGGTAAAATTTTTTGAGTTCTACATTCTATATTAATTCTACTTTTGTGAAATGTAGATTATGAGTAATCAATTTCCTAATTCCACCTTTTCTCTTCATAAAACCACATGCAACATTTTAATGAGATCCACAACTTCTAATGCCTCTGTTAACTCCAGCCAGTCGTCCAAGAAGGAACTGTATGATGGAAAATTCGAACTGGATTTAGTAAATCTCTCGCTCTAGTACAAAATATAAGGAAAATGATTCTTGGAATGTGACTTGACAATCCATCATCGTCAAAAAAGAAAAGAAAAAGGGAAACAAGCGAATTTGGTTATTTGCATGTCCTCAATGTTTGGAAACTTGCCTGATATTTTAGCATTTTCTCACTTTAGAATTAAAATTTTCGCAATTTTGAACAATTGTCATAAAAAAACCCCATAATTCTAATTGGATGCATTTTTTTTTTGATCTTTCAATGTTTGCGTGTAAGAGATAATAGGATTCAGGGATGGAATAGTGATCGGCTAATTAACCTCTTAGCAGTTGATCATTACAAAGCGATAGCGGTCAAGATCGGCCAAATGATGCATTCTAGGAAAATTGTGTGATTCTGATTCATTGGATAATGCATCTTTCTCTTTCTACGGCAGAAATTTATTTATTGCATACAATGCTTAGTCACAAAAGAAAAAATATTTTTTTTTTTTTGACAATATTTTCCCTTGTCTTTCTAGTTATGATCCACATCCCCGTTTGGCAAGTGAATTTTTTAGATGTTTGTCTAAAATTTTACTGTAACTTACTGTAAAAATTGTAGAAAAAATTTTTAAAGTGTAAATTTTTAGATATTTTGAAGTGTATAGTTAAAAATTTTGAAATTTTTTTTTGAAGTTATTGTAACTAAAGTTGTTAAAATACTTATAGTAAACAAACTTGGCCAAAAACTTGTTTGCCAAACAAGGCATTTGGTCCTTTTTTTCTTCTTGTTTCTGAGTCGGAAGTTTTGGCAGGCAACTTTTGTCCTGTTACGTTAAAAGAAACTAGCTTCAAGCCAATCATTCTTGAGCCTATAAAAGAGCTAGATGTTTGGTGGATTCCATTGTTATCACCATTTTGGCCTATCATCAATCTAAAGATGTTGGTGAAACCCACCAATTTTGATGGTTTCCCCAACACACCTTTGTCATCTACTTTCCTTAGCAGTATATCAAGGACCACAAAACTTCTTCTCTGACCATCATCATATCTCAGGTGGCAAACATGAAATCTGGTATTTTTCTAAAAATGGCAGGCTTTGCTATAGTCATTGACCAACCTGAATAGTACATAGTACAGTATTGAAGTAGCAACCCCAATGTGCAGTTAATGGTACCAGACCATCAAAGACACTGCATTGCTATAGCTCAATTCTTCATCAATGGCTTCCTAGGATTGCCTTGTCTGTGTTGTTAGGGGATGAACTGATGGGCGGCCAATATATTTGAGAACAGATAGTTTATGATACAGGTTTTCAGTTCATCAAATGCACTATGAGGGAAAACAGTCCTAGAAGGACAACAACACTAACTTCACAGGCCAGACCATTTTCAGTAACCAAACAACATAGAACAAACATCCTTGGAAATCCCGTTCTGTTCCTTTTGTTTTGGACTCTATAGGCCCTTCATTCAGCTAACAACGTACAGAGAGTCATGTCCATGAAGGTTTGCAGCGTATACCACATTGTCATGTTAAAGAATGTTCAAGGCACCTTATAAATCCATCAGAAGAACAGGTAAGTGGAAGTGTTCAATATAGTCAGAAGAATAACATGTTATAGGATCCATAATTGGCTGATGCATTAACGCTTGAGAATCACATACTGGTCCTCCAATGGGACAACCTGTGGCAGCAAAGAACCAGAAGCAGTACCAACCCTGGCCGGCCCAACTACCCCTTGATATGATACTGTCAAATAATTAACTGTAAAGAGCTAAGCATGAAACAACCAACATAACAGGATAACTCAACCATACTGGTATAAACAAGAAGATAAGGATATTTTAAGTGTTCATGCTCAGGGTTTTCCTCGTCAAGGGCATGATTGTTTTCATTAAACATGAAAATTGGTGAAGCTCATAGATGTCCACTTTCAACTTTTTCTTCGTTTCACTTGCTTCACCATCTCATCTAAAGTTGACTTTAGTTCAATAAACCTATTCAAAAAACCACATAAATAGGAAGTCGCATACTCCAAGGCCAATGTGTTACTCTCAATCGAAAGATAAGAGGATATCAAGTTCTTATTTTGTCTACCACCCATGAACTTGGCCAGTTTGCTTTGCTTACCAGCTAAATGAGCAACGTAAACCTGAGGGCCTTGACTTATGGTAAAGCTCTGTCAAATTTCATACTGGTCAGGCATTGATTTATTCTATAGTCCACCCAATAAAACAACAATGTATCTTTGTCAAATTAATTAATCATTCCCCACCTTTACCGTAATCCTACTCAATCAACCACAGAAGTTTATTCATCTATGATAGTTTTTATCCATGTTTGGCGGCAGGCTCATCCAGCATTCTTTTCCACTCATGGAAACTCCCAATTCATTTGAATCTGCATGGACTCCAAATTCATTTAAGTCTGCAGCAACTGACTATAGTGTGCCTCTACAACACTGCAATAGGAAACAATCTTAGCTATGAAATCTATCTATTCACCTAGCCAAAATAGGTTCATCCTGAGTTCTACAATACCTATCATCTAAAGTGAGTAACTTAGAACCAAAACATTGTCCCAGATGAGGATACCAGGCCCTATAATGAATTAGAAAGGATGTCAAACATTATGGCAAAGGAAATGTAAAGACAAATTTAAAAAATCATTAAAAAATTATATCAGTGGCTCTGATAGCAATAAGGAAACCTTCCCCCTTCCCCCCAAAGAGAGGGGGGGGGGGGGGAGAAAGATAGAAAGAAAGAGAGAGAAAGAATCCATGTAGCAGATGCGTGATTGAGCAAATACAGGTGCAAAGTTAAATATGTGGTTCTTGTAGCAACTGAGTTTCTCATAATATATTCCAAGTTGCAAACACCAGAAAACATCACATGCAACTTCCCACTGTACGTCTGATAGGAGAAAATGAGTTTTTATCTTAAACTCCCACTAACAATTAAACGAATTCACTGTAAGAAAGTGGCAAGGTGGAAGCATAAAAACTAGCTCAAAATTTATTCATTCTAAGAGATTACAGACAATACGCAGCCCCTTCATTAGGAGTGGAAGACCGTGAAAAACATCAAAAGAAAGCAGGAAGATAAGCAAAAGTACATCAAGGAGAAATTTAAGAAGCAAAACACTTGCCCTCATATCATACAGGACCAAAACTCTGAATGCAAGTATACACAAGAAAATGAAAGACCAAAACCACGTGTACCTAATATGTACCACTACCACATCCTGAAAAGGGGAATGCTATTTATCAAGTCTGATCCCAATGCCCGTTACCTCATTGTCAGTTTGTTAGAAACCCAGCCAGAGAACTGCGTTATCTTGGAGCAAATTGGTGCGCTTCATGTTTTTTCAGCTGGAGTGAGGTGGCCCATCTGTTCTGTTAAGTTTTCTACATTATTCTTGTTCCACCAAGTTCTGTGATGATCTGCCAACCTACTATCACTTGTTCTGGCAGCAATCTCTCTTCTCTCAGACTGAACCTCCTGTGTGTCAGAGGAACCGGGAGTCTCAGTTAAAAATTGTTGCCAAAATACATCATTAGTCCCAGCTGGTGCAGATGCAGACACACTGCCCACTTGGTCCTTCGATGTTTCAATTTCCATGATGGTAGCAGGGCTTGTATTCACGTCAATTCCCGATGATTTAGATCTTGAATCCATGTCAAGACAAGGAGATGAGGTTGCCGGACTATCAACATGATTAGAAGACACAGCCAACTCAGGAGATGAATGAAATTCGCCAGATGGTGATGATCGAAGAGAATTAGATGAGCATGGCTGGACATTCACATCAGAGTCTCCAGATGATGCAAGTGGTCCAGTTATAGTAAGAGGTGGAGGGTGCGGGAGACAAGCGAAGCCATACATTTCTTCAGCCGAGGAACTACACATTCCATATAGGAATGTCTCCCAAAAATTTACAGATGCATCCAGCTTCTCAATTAGCTCTGTGTTTAGCACTGGAAGACATAAATTTGGGTTCTCTGGTTGGAAACTTACAACTGGACTCTGACCAATATTAGCTTCATCATATAAGTAATTTGATATCAACAATCGTCTCCTTTTATTATGATTTTCTGACTGTTGCATAAGACCAGAAGCAAATCCAGGTTTTTGAAGGAGTTGAGCCAGACATGCCATCAATTGCCTCTGCCTATTATCTATATTTCTCAAGCGTTCTGCCAATGAATTAACTTCAGTTTCAAATTCTCTACTCTCCTGTTTATGCCTCTCTAGCTCTGACTGGAGCAAATTCTTCTCCCCATTCAGCCTCTCAATCTCCTCCTGAAATGACTGTCGTTCTGCGTTACCTAGGGGCACTGCAGAATTCCCTTGCACAGAATGGCTGTGTATTGGCTTGCGACGATAGATGTTCCTTAGAAGATGCCTCTGCCCTCTTATAAAATCCTCATTTAAAAACTCCCACTGATCAGGATCACTCTTCCTAAAACCCTAAAAAATGCCAATAAATAGAGATCAATGTCAAACAAATAGAAAAGCAATAGGCATACTAGCAAGCAAAGCAACAAAAGAGAATGAATGGATCCAAAATTAAACAAACTGGAAGGCATCACAATTGGAACTGAAGTTCGCGATAAAAAGCTTACATATGTATTGAGTTGTCTGATAAAACTGGAAAAGTTGTTGTGCTTGAAATACTTCGGCAGCAAATCTCGAGCAAACTCTGGTGGATTCCACACAATGAAGCTCATACCACTGTGACTCCAAGAAACAATTGAATTTGTCATGGGGTCTTCAACCATCTCATACGTCTTAGTTAAAAAAGGTGCTGGTGCAGTTGATCCACCATTAGATCCATCCATCATTGCGAACAACTTCAATCCAGTTCAGCTCAAGTTTAACTCTATCTATCTATCTATCTAAGCTAAGTCGATCTTATACTTCTGCTGTTCAAAAAACTTCTACAGACTCAGCCATCAAAGTTAAAGAACGTAATCCAGTGAAATTGATCAAGCAATTGAGTTCCTCATAAACCCATGTCAAAAGTTGATTTCTTTTTCCCAAAGAAGACAGAACAAAACAAATGAATCCCAATTCCACCAAAATTCTATCTACTCAAGGCCTGCCCTTTAACGACACAAAAAGCAAATGAAAATCAATGCAGACGAACTAAATCAACTAAGAACCACTCTTCCTACCAAAACCCAGTAATCCAATTATTCCCAATTCAGCGAATTCTCAGGTTAAAAAAGACCCCAAAATCTGAAACCAAGAAGCTGACCAAAATCACAATGAATTCACCCAACCACAAAAAGGTTCAACTCAGACAGCAAAAATGATAAAACCCAATAAAAAATTCTCAATCCCAAGCCAAAATTGAGCACCAAAATCAAGCTGAAAATCAAAACTTGCAGCAACAGATACGGACTTTGGAAGGAAGAAAAAGAAACAAAGGAAACCAAAATTGACCAAATAAAACTTGGGAAAGGGGAAGCGTATATTTAGGAGAAAAAAGAGACCGAGCGGAATAGTCAAAGTTCACCTCGACATATCGAGAATATATAGAGTGGAGGAGGTGGTGGAGAAGCTGTGGACTTGACTTTGAAAATTTTGTTATCTTCCGGGATGATTGTGTTGAAAAGAAAACTGCTGGCTACAGGAACTTTTGAATTTTCAAAGATGGTTTTTTTACTTAATGTAATGTATATATTTTTTTTTTTTGGGTTTTTTGTGATTGGAGAAATGCAGTGATGAATCAAGACACGGTCGTGGAATTGTCCTGGAGGACTAGACTGCCCCAAGCACCAGCAGAGAAGGGAAAAGGAGACGTTTTTGTCTTTGCTGTTTCCAACCGGAGATGCTAATTAGAGTTGCTATTTAGACTTTGTGGCTGGCGATGCCATTTGGCTTTCTATTTTTCTTTATTAATTTCTACTATTCCTCAATCTCTGCACCTCAAAATTCCAGCATTTCTGGAAACAGAACAATACAAGTAGCCTGTATTTGGGGCTATTTTTATCAAGGGCAAATCTGCTGGCACTGTCTATTTGCCATATATATGGGGATTTGGAGGCATATCTAGACCCAATCTTTCAATGCATTTTGTAGTCAAACTGTGTTACTCCATCATTTATTTGATAATCTTTTTGGAATATGATCATCAGTTGAAGATCAAGCACAAAAAAACAAACATTAGATCGCCTTCCAAACTTTCTTGGAAGTAATCTATCTTGGATTTTAGTCATCTTAAAGGATCCGCCTATTAAGAAATGAGTCCGGTATTTCTTTTTCTTTCCCCTCCTCAAGAAAGGTAAAATTTTGTTTGCAAATTCAGGGGGTGGGGGGTGATTTTAAAGGTTTAATAGTGGCTGCACCTACTCACACTGTGTGAGAAAACCTATTCTAAATTTTCCTTGGCTTGAAAGAAAAATTTGGTTGGTCATCCTGGATTTTAGTTGAACTGGCTATCAAACATTTGCTTTTGTGGTCAAATTTGGCATTAACTTATGATGATCCCATCCTTCCTATTCTGACTTGCCGTTGACCATCTCTAACTTTTGAATCTAAATCATGCAAATCGGCCTTAAATCAGAAACTTCATGGCTTTTCTTTAGATGCTTTTCCTTCTCTTGAATGTTTAGACTAACAAAATATTGATGATCATCTTCAAGTTTTATTAAACATGATTGCCTGAAGAGTAACGCATGTCATATTGCCTTTAGATTAGGAACTTAAAAAATCTTTCCTATGCTTGGAGTTGGATATCTAGAGTTCATTTTTATCATTTCTAAAGTTTGTTAAACATGAATGAGGGAAGTTTAATTTATGCACTGGCCTTGGATTAGTGGAAGCCTCATGGGTTTCTTTTTTCACAGTTTTGCTTTTCCCTGGACATGTTAGAGCAAAAAATTCTTGGTGGCCATCTTCAATTTTTGCTTTGTCAAACATGACTGTATATTTGAAAATTAACCAAGTATTTGCATCCTTGCTATAGTTGGCCATCATCTTAATTTAACGTTTATAAAACATGAATGCTTAAATCTAAATTGCACAAGTTGGCCTTGAACTAGGAGTGTTTATATGGCTTTCCTTTTCATGGATGCATAAAGATAATTGCAAGGCCCCCACCCAACCAAAATTGCTATGACCAGATATCAGAAATCATCAACCCTGACTCCAGCAGTATGAATGAGTCAAATTCTTCTCTTGGAAAAAAAAAATTGCTGTCGACATCCATCGGTCAAGAAGGTCAATACTTAACAGCTGTAAATGTTAGTTCTTCAGTCTCTAAAGATGGATAAAATCAGCTGAGTTTTTTATACATAAATAGCTAAATTTGTATATAAATCTTACAGAGAGTATATTTGAGGGGATTATTAAGGAGCAAGGAAGATTAACCTCCATCAAGAAACATTCCTGAGGTATGCCTAGTCCAACCTGGTGACCTACTAAGTAAAGCCTAATAAAACTTGCAGGGCAAAAGAGAGGACTGTCTAATTCTTTGCATACCATGCAAGGTGGAAGAATTGTGCACTCTCTTAATTAAGCTTCTAAGGTTACTAATCGAATAAGGGGAGGGAGGGTTATTAAATGTCCAGTTGTTGCAGATCTTATTTTGTAGCTTATAGTGGAATTTGTAAGTATGTATCAAGGTATCATTCACAATGATACAGCTCTATATTGTGCATTATTTTTAAGGTTTTTCTAACCGGTGCTTTTAGGATACTCGTTAACATATCTAACATTTACCTCATCTACAATATATATACACATACCAACAATTATTATTCTCCTTTGCATTTATATATGTTTTACTATTTAATCTTGCCTATCTTCCCTTATATTTATTTACTTTCCCTAATTAATCTTATATTTCAAAAAATATAACGCCTGAAATACATCTTAACGGGACAGACTGTATTTCCAATTACATACACTTGAAGGTTAGATAACATTGAAGAACAGAATCTACTAATTTACTTTTTTATTTTTCTTGTGGTTGAAAAGAGTTTTCCAAAATCAAATGATTATATGATCAGTATCTCTATCAATT
This sequence comes from Coffea eugenioides, assembly GCF_003713205.1. Classification (NCBI taxonomy): domain Eukaryota; kingdom Viridiplantae; phylum Streptophyta; class Magnoliopsida; order Gentianales; family Rubiaceae; genus Coffea; species Coffea eugenioides. Next base: position 45,521,310 of record NC_040039.1, read on the forward strand.
AAGTTAGATTTTGGCACGTGACTATATAATTCTAGTAAACTTAAGTCTAAATCTTGCTCCAAATAGAACTGGCCTCCCTATGATTGCTGGCATCTCAAGTATGCATAGATCAACAGGATGTGAATTTGTCAAAATCCACATAAATTTTCCACACAAATTGCTTTTATTAGCTGGAATGATGTTGTTTTTGTATCTCTTTAACTGGTAAGGGTAATAGAGAACCCTCCTAGGTAGGTGTCTTAGGAAGGACGTAAGGAATCTATTGTACAAGCTGACTTGGAGTTGATTGCGCTTCCATAACAAACGGTAGACCAAATGATTTACAACCATTGAGAATACATAGCATACTTTTAATCAGAAAGAAGACCTTTGATGGAGTAGTAAATTAATGTTCCAAGAGAAACCAAGGGAAAGAAATGTCGTTTTTGCTAGCTTTTCTTTCAATTTCTTTTCTGGAAAATTTGGTTTCTTATTCATAATTTGCCTAGACGTAGGAGATATGTTATTTGGATGTTATTTTCCACTGAAGTTTTGTACCAAGAATGCCGGGTTTGAAGCTTGGATACTTCTAAATCATTGGTGGCAAATTTCTTTATTGCCAATTCAAGGGCGGACCAATTCGTTTGAATAGGGAATTATTTGCAAAAGAATTTTGTGTTTCTATCATATGAACGAATTTTAATTATATATACATATATATTTTTTTATTTTCCAAATTATTTTTTCTGGCTCAAACACATGTTAAAATACTTTCAATTTTTTTTCTAAATAACTTTAAATCCATATATCTTGTTTTCCAATTTCTGAGTCCAACATGCAAAAGCACCCATCAGTGTATCAAGAAACGCCAATTGTAGACCTGCAAGCTGCCAAAAAAAATGACAACGATACAAAGTGTCTCAATTCTGATATTTTTGGAGGGAGATTTTTCTCAAAATGTTCATCATCTCACCTCAAAATATCTGCAGGTATCATCATCAACACATCATCCACAGTCAAGTAACAAATAACAATCCCTTTAAATTTCATTTACTTTCAAGAGAATAATTTTACATTATCCCAAGATTTTTAGCAAAAGGGTGCCCTGCAGTTAAGGGAACTACAAGAATGGAGAACCAGGTTGTAAGAAGAAGAGTGAATATCATTGCAAGCCATTTTGGTTCCCCTGAAGATTTATCTGCCGCTGCTACACATCTATTTCCTATGGTAACTCTTATGCTCATGCATTGCTAGTTTATTTAGTTAATTTTCAGTAGTTACAAGTCTTGCAAGTTGTGGCATGTTGTTGCTTTATATACTGCTTTCCTTCTAGCTGAATCTATCCCAAAAGAGAGAGAGAGAAGAGAATGATTCAATCTTTATTGATGCTTTCTTCCTTTTATCAATCTAGAATAATTTTCTTGATCACTCTTTGAATTGGTAATGCGTGGTTTAACTAATGCAAGAATAAAAGGATTCTGCTTATGAAAGGAGTCAGAAACTGTCCTGGATTTCGCCCCCAAATGATCAGTCCTCCAACTAGGCTTTTCGTAGTGGTATGATAAAGTAGTGCCCTTGTCTGCTAACTCCATTTTACTTTGTTCCATTAGTCCTGGCCGAGTTTCACATAAGTTCTTGTCAGATTAATGGTGGTCGGTGGAAGATTATCTACTTTAACTGGAAGAGAAAAAGGGGGACAGTTTTATTCTCTAAGAACCTAGCCATACGAGGGAATCTGAAGTCTTGTTCTTATGGCGGCATTAGTGGCTTACTTTCAATATCAGTATAAATCATGACAGAGCATTGGAATATTCTGTGCATTGTTTACTTAAAGAAGTTTCAATGCCAGTTTCCCTTTATCAGCTCATTTGAATAGGTGAAGAAGTCTTTTCAAGCTGCTTCCCCGCAAAGCTCTCCTCATCTAAATGTCCCTGTGCTGTTTGTGGCTGGTTCTATGATTTTTTTATGTGCCAAAGCACTCAATATAATCAGCATAGCTACACATTTATTTGAAATTCTTGACGTCCTAATGAAATTAATTTCTTTTTGAACAAAAGTAGAAGAATCTAGCTTTTGCTGGAGAATACATATGTATTCTTGGCTACAGTTATCTATTTTATGTGATGAAAACTTAGCTAACTCTTGTCATCTAGTCTTCATCTTTATTGCTCACATATAGTTCACCATGCGAGCAATTATCTGATTTATCAATTGCTCCGCATAAGGCACCTTGGAGCTTCATTTGCTATCACTCATTTTCTAATAAATTTTCAATCTTGTAAGTTCGTTGATTTTGTAATGATTGGAACAGAATAATTGTCATTTACAGATACCAGCAATTCTTGGTGTCTTTGTTATCTCAAGTACATGAACTTTTGATACTGATCAATAAACTAAAATTCTTGTAATTGTGTAGGTTGGTTTTTATTCCTTGTCCATTCATCTTCTGCAGTTTCTGCAGATGCTTATTTATCTGTTCATATACTTATCTGCAGTGATACTTTTTGACCAATAATGACAACTTTACTTCATTTGCTGCCTTCAGGGGTGCAGTAATAGTTTGAACTCTGTAATCTGGAGGTGTGACAGCAAAATGTATTTTGCCAGGCAGACCTCCTCTTCTCAACCATGTTTCATGAGGCCGGCTGCAAATGAACAGGTCTGTCATACTTATGTTAGTTTTTCAAATTTTTTTTCCTTTGAATTCCTCTATCTATCTTTACCATCTCCAGCTCATGGATTCTGGTTCCTAACATTTTGACCCTCGGGGCAGGGAAATTATGCTGAATCCACACCACGTTCCAAATCTAGTGGTTCTTTAAACAAGGACCTCTATGCTTATGAAGCACCCATGTTCTCTAGGCCTTCCATAACGGAACCTAGCATGCAGAATGTTGAAGAATTACAATGGCTGCAGCAAGCTTGCAACTTTCATCAACCTGCGCCTGACCCTCCTACTTTTGCCAGGCCAAGCCCAGTAGATTATCATGCAAAAGAAAAAACAGAGGCTTCAAAAGTAAAAGGTAAATGTGAAAATTTTGATTATAATCTGTCGACACATCTTCTTTCAGTTCCATCACTATTGATCAGTTCTTTCATGTAAGTGCCAAAACATGCAAGATGAGAGAGCAACTGAAGATGTGGTTATGAGAGAAGAAGTCTGTGTGTCTATGACTATATGGCACTTGTACTGTCAATTGAGAGGCAAGCCGTGAAAACTGACTTCCATTTAGGGCTCTCCTACACCACATAATGCCTAATTAGTTGGATCGCTGCTAAATGTTAACTATTATTCAAGACAGTGCAGGGCTTAGCTTCTGTTAGAACTTTTTCTGCCAAAAGTTTTAGTTTGGATTGAATAAATCAGGATCCCATTGTTAAAATTGCCTTAAATCACACAGGATTCGAATGGATGCCAAAGATGGACGTTGCAGAATCTGGGTGCAATTATGTTGTTACAATAGAACTTCCAGGTGCAAGAGCCAGCAATATAAGGGTGGAAGTCAACAACCAAAAGTAAGACACTAACTTTGCCAACATATAAAAGCTGCAGTATCTTTTCACAATCTGATGGTTGGAGCTTATAAATTATATTTAAAAGTTCATGGTTTGATGAAAAAAGAAAGTATGCCTGCCTTCTTTCTGATCTGGGCATTGCTGGTAATCCATTGATTTAGATGCTATTGAAAGCTTTTCTAATGGGCAATTCTCATTTTCTGGCAGCTTGAGAGTAACTGGCTATCGTTCCATTGACTGGGGGAAGGTGGCAAGCTGTTCTATTGACTCTACATCTGCATACCATAGGAGGGAGATTTCACCAGGACCTTATGAGATTGTGTGGCCTCTTCCGAAGAATGTGAACAAGGAAAATATATCAGCAGAACTTGTGTAAGTCATACTTCTTATCATCGATTTTTTGTCTTTGGTTCACTTCTGCATGTTTTGGGGAAATTCACAAATGATGATCTGCTCCCCTCCCTCTGCTTTCTTATGCTATTTTTCCAGTTCTGCATCAATTAAAGGAGACAACAATCTGTAGCTGCACTGTTTATCAACTTCTACTTAACTCCTTATGACTGCAATTTGATTTGCAGCATGGGTTGGCATAGAAGATTTAGGATACATGGCCAGAAAGAAACTTGCTATATAAAACAAGCATTTAAAACCTTGCTGAAACACATGGTAGAAGTCTAAAATAGAGTCAGAACAATAGTTCGGCTGATAAAAACAGATGCTATGAACTAGTCAATTACCATGAAGTTAGAAATATTTAGAAATGAATATGTTATTCAGTGCAAACTTTAATTACTTGATGCTCTATGTGCTGAGATGTTAGAATTTCTGATGCAGAGAGGGCCTTTTACTGATCAACATCCCAAAACTTTCTGAAGCCCGCAGGCAGCTGAAAAGGGTGTATATATAGGTTCAATAGCAGTTCCATACGTACTCATGTACAATATTTATGAATACCACAAGCTATTCCATTGCATCATCTCATATAACCGATACGTGATTATGTAAAGTTGTCAAAGATTTTGGAATATTTTTCTGAGCATTGGCCCTTTGCAATAATTACTTCTTTCCCAGATTTCCAATTTCAACATCGCAGTTCCTGTTTCTTCCAGTTTGCAGATTCAGTTCCCGTTTCTGACAAAAATAACAGGATTGGCATTCATGAAGCTAGAACGCATTGGATTTTTTTTTTTTGTTTCGATAAAAAAGAATACTAATATCATTCCAATATTTGCACTAATGACAGAATAATCAAAAGTAACACAGATCAACTGATACACCATGTCTAAAAACTAATAAACATGATGCATTGGATGGTTTGTTTTGATTGTGCTATTAAGGAGACCCTCTGAACCACTAATTTGGGAGCATGCATAAATTTGTGAAACAGACGAACTAAACAAAATTATGTAAGCAATGAATGCTGATTTAACCAATTAGATCCATTCTTGCCCACATACAAAGTAAAGCCAAATTTACCAAAGTTTTTTCCCAAGCAAATGTTATTATCCAAATGTTATTATCCAAATGTCGCAGTACCTTAACAGGAATGAAGTCGTCCACGCCGCCAATCTTGAAAGTTGAAAGAGTTTCTTCAACAGCTGTATTATACTCAGCTACCATTTCCAGTCAAGCATTGGTCCCAACTCAGTCTCTCAAATAGTCAAAAGTAGCTTATCACGAGAATATGTGAATCCTTAAACCCTACTTGGGTCTTCATTTGCATCACGCTCCTGCAAGCAGAAGTCTTTGTATACCTTTCTTCTTATGTCTTCCTCGTCAACCATTTCTTTCCTTTTTTTTTTTTTTTTGGTTAAACATAACAAACCAATTTTTATTACTAGATTGTGGCAAAATACAAATCGCTCTATTTTTCTCAATATAAGTGGTCCTTCCTTTTTTTTTTTTTTTTTTTGCTTTTCTAAATATATTATCAAAAAAGAGTCTTATGTAATTAATACTAAGTAGATTGTTGTCCTAATCTGCCAATTAAGTACTCCATGTTATATTCTCTTGCTGGCAAATTACAAATAACCCCCCATAATTTGATCTATTATCACATAACTCCCTTAATATTTTAAAATATCCACTTCACCCCCTTTGATTTCATGTAAAGTAGAAATTTGACGGTAAATAGCCTATGTAACGTTGTTAATTGAAAAACCAGTAGTACCCTTACTTAAATGCTGAATCAAACGATGACTTAATCACCTTATATAATATTACAAAATAGATATTTATGCAAACCATATGAGGGTTAAGTAGATATTATGATTTCATCACACGCACTTTTGGAGCGCATCTCATGTAATCGCCTTAACTGATTATATATTCTGTCCATTTTTCACTTTATATAAAATCATAGGGGGTTACATAACTATTTGAAAACTTTAAGGTGGTTATCTGGTATTATACAAAACTAGAGGGGGTTATATATAATTTGCCCTTCTCTTGCGTATACTGTAATCATTGAAGAATAGCCGAACACATACAAGTTAGTGTCAATTGGACCATCAGGTGGGACTGTAGCAAGAACCAAGTTGATCACGTCTGAATGACTGAATCATGACTGGACCCTTGCAATTTTTTTCGGCTGCCGGGCATCATTCTACTTCTGTGCACCGAGGGTAACTGGCAATATTTTGCATGCATCGCATGTGCCCATTGGCTGTATGGGCGGTATAGCCCCGTACCCTTCATCGAGTTCTTGATACATAGTGCTACAAGTGAACTTGTGAAAGCCCATCTAGAAAAAAATTCTAAGTAAGTTTTGATGTTTGGGTCAAGTTATTTTATTTAGTTAAATGGAGATTTCAAAATTTACAATTGAAAAAGATTTAAAGGGAGAGTTTGAAAATTGAAACAGAAACCTCAAAATCACCTAGTGAGTGCCTCTATTAGCTGAATGAGAACAAGGGGTCTTGCCGTCTTGGTTTAGTTATGGAGCCATTCTTGGTCTCGTTGGGATTAGCGGTTTCTTAAGGAATCATTTTTAAAAAATACCCAACAACTTGTTTTTATTAAAAGCCAAGTAAGTGTTACAAGTGAAATCCAAAAATAATTGCCATATATACATAGAGGTAAATTCAAAATATCTAGTGATTAAAGTTGAAAATCTCAGAATTTAAGGCCTTAGGTTCAAATTTCCCTTTTCCCTTGTTACATGGCTTCTGAAAACTCGCCTTCCTCATTAAAAAAGCATAAAAAAAATTAAAAAGCGTTACCGTTAGAAGTCAATCATTTAATGAAAAAAAAATTATATGATATCCTTTTTAATTTGCTTAGAATCCCTTGAAAATCATGGTCTTTTAATTGGCAATGGGAGGAGAAGTCTTCAAATGATTATTTTGCCTTGCCAATGGGGTGAGGGGGGGAGAAATCTTCAAATCGTTATTTTGCCTTGTCAATGGGGGGAGAAATCTTCAAAGGGCCCGGGGAGAAATCTTCAAATGGTTATTTTGCCATGTCAATGGGGGGAGAAGTCTTCAAATCGTTATTTTTGCCTCTTAACGTTTAGAACTCCTCTGATACGGTACTTAGTTTGTCTCACCCTAAATTGTTGCAAGAATTGTATTATTGCAAGCCCTAAGTGGATCTGGAAAGTTGATGAAATTCGGATTGGGAAGCCAAACTGAGCATATACACTAATTAGTCCACAAAACTAAAACAAGTAGTATTAATTCGATGAAATAAAATGGTCCAAGCTCCAAAACCATTATTGATTTTGTATTCATATATATATATATATGCTGTTGGAAACCTATCTAAACGATCAAATCCTTCTCACTTCATAATTCAAAGTCCAGTCCGAGTCCTTGACGTTAAGCAATTCCACTTTATTCAGATTTCCTAGTCCATCTTAGACTAGATAACTCCCAAGTCCTTATATAAGCACCTCAATGTTAATCTTCATAGTCATGCCAAAAATTAATCAGTTCGATTCCATCTATACTCTTTAGCAATATTCATGGGTAGCTCTTCTCCGCCAGTACCTGCAGCTTATGCTGCTGCACTCGGTGCACTGGTTCTACTATCATTATTCAATCATGCAGTAAAAGTACAAGGAGAGTCCAATAAGAAAGTTGGCCGACAGGAAACTGAGGGCTGTGATATCTTCCAAGGGAGTTGGATTCGTGATGATTCATATCCAAGTTATGAGTATACTCAGTGTCCCTTCATTGAGAAAGCGTTCAATTGCCAAAACAATGGTAGAACTGACAACGAATACCTCAAATATAGATGGCAGCCCAAAAATTGCAACGTATCAAGGTAATTATGTTGCTCGTCATACATACCACCGCCATAAGTTTCTTATGTGCTCGTGCTTTCTTCTTCCACCATGGTTTTTTTTTTTTTTGTAGGCAAGGGTTTGTCATAGTTAATAACATGTTACACAAACAATTACTTCCTGGCAATCGAGGAATTCCTTAGAAGTTTCTCTATACAAACATAAGAGTTTGATAAAAGAAAAAGGGGGGGGGGGGGGGGAGGAATAGTACTTACTTTCCCACGTCCTGTTGCTTTTTTGCTGCATGGAGATAATTAACTAGTAATTGGTAGTGCTAGCTAGAATGATTGTTTAGTAATGGAGATTTTTTTTTTCTACTGTTTGATTATTCAGTTAGTTTTGGATTCTTGATTCCAGTTAGTTAGTTGGGAGTTACCTTGGAGGACGACAAGAGTAGAATAGTGGTGCAAAAAAGGCAGAAAACTGCCGGTGTTTTTGGAGATTGTGGGATTAACTTATCTCACACAACCATTAAGTACTCCCTTGCCTAGTTGCCCACCAGGCCACCACGTAGCTTTCTCCCTAAAACCATGGCTTCCCACACATTATTGTTGGTCTTTTTCGCAATTTATTCTTGCAAAAACAAATTTGTTGAATATTACTACTAGTATATCACAGTCATGATTCATGAATAATCTCTTCTTTTTTTTTTAAATAATCTATATATAGTACTATAGATTTTGTGTTGGCAAATTAACGTTCCATAACTTGTGTGGAAGTAGGAGGTTGAATTCAATGAGAACCTTTTTCTCCTAGTCTATTTCAACCTCCTACATAGTAGCATCCTCAAATTAACTAGCGGTCTCTTGGAGTTTCCATTAACGGGTCTAAGAAGTCAGGTTGAGACTATTTTCCTAGCTAGAAAGATTACTTCTTGTGCAGACCTTCGTTGGTTGAAAATATTAAGGAACATGTACCTGTGGCTTAACATGTAAATAATAACTTTTTTTAAGCAATAATCGAAATAACGTATAAATAATTCTTGTTATTTCATAATAGGTACGGTGATTAAAGACAAATTAAGTATGTTTCGCCGATCGTATCAAAATTTTAAGATAAGACACTACTGATCTTATTAATGTTTAACTTCAATGATTTTGTTGATTGCAGGTTCGATGGGAAAGAGTTCTTGTCAAGATTCAAGGGAAAAAGTATAATGTTTGTAGGAGATTCACTGAGTCTTAACCAGTGGCAATCTCTGACATGCATGCTTCATTCAGCAGTGCCACAAGCTCCCTACAAGTTAAAGAGGATTGGTACTCTTTCCAATTTCACTTTCCCGGTAAGATTATTGACAATGAATATCTATCTTGGATAAAAACGTTAACAAGAGCAAGTCAATGTCGAAAATTCAACAGGGTGAATTAGTTCTTGTTTGAATTGAAGTTTTCTGTAAAAAAAATTTCTACGTTTTTTCGTGATCATATTTTCTAACTTTTTATCTCATATTTCATCCAACTTTGACCATATTCATTGAGTAAATCCTCGGCCAATGAATAATATTGATTAAATCCTCGACTAATTAATTAGTTATATATCTGTCTAATCAAATGGTGCAGACATATGGTGTTTCGATAATGTACTCGCGCAACGCGCTTTTGGTCGACGTAATTAGAGAGAATGACCGGCGGGTTCTGAAATTGAATTCCGTGGCTTCTTCGAGTAAAACATGGGAAAAAATGGATATGCTCATCTTCGACACTTGGCATTGGTGGCTTCACACTGGGAGGAAACAACCGTACGTTCTTCAACAACTATTTATTTTTAGAAAGTAGAGAATTTTGTCAAAAAAATAGATCCTTGAAAAACCTATATATATATATATATATATATATTCTTTTCTCAATGAATAGCTTTCAAAGAAATTTCTTTAGTAATGTATTTACATATCTATTGTCTTTGCAGTTGGGATATTATTGAATACAACAAGGTTTTATATCAAAACATGGATCGTTTGCATGCATATGAAATTGCTCTAAATACATGGGCAAGTTGGGTCGAGTCACGAGTAGATCCAAGGAGAACAAAGATTTTCTTTCAAGGAGTTTCACCAGATCATGATAGGTGAGTTGATGATAGAATTGGTTTTCATGAATATTTTGTTTTCCGCATTTTATATATCAGATTCTGAACTAGTATATGTTATTGATCCTTCTCGCCCATTTTTTTCCTTTTTTGACTTGTAGGTTTGCTGGTCTACCATTCGACTGTGAAAGATGGAGACAGCCATTAATATACCCAGGAGTACGCAGTAAACCGCAAGTGGTGTTGGAGAAAGTTTTGCAGCCACTTTCGAAACGGGTTAATTTGCTAGATATATATAGCTTGTCAAAACTCAGAATAGATGGCCACCCTTCTGTCTACGGCTCTGGAGGGCACAGGGGGATGGATTGCACCCATTGGTGTCTACCGGGAATCCCTGATACTTGGAACCAACTCCTATTTGCAGCCCTCACTTGAAAGCAATATGGACTCACCATTCAGCCGTATGCTCATGAGAATAAAACTCACTTTTAGTGTGTTATGAACATTCAGATGGAGCAGCTCAACCATTGACAAGCCCCTGAATTCTTCTTCTTCTTCTTCTTCTTCTTTTTAGTTGCTTCTTGTTATCCTATATGAGAACCATGGATCAGGAATGAATTTCTCTTATGTTTCATTTATTTGTAGACACGTGAACTGGATGGATCTTGTTTATTATTCGATTTACACCGGCTGGTGCTCCTATTTGTAAGTTAACAGAACCGACTATCTTAATGCGTTGAAAGAAAAAAATATATGGGATCGTGGGAGAACGAAGGAATTGAATACTAGCAACAAATCAAAAGGAGATACGATCATAGGAAGTTATATATTCTTGCAAATATGTTTATCTAAGTTTAGAAGCAACTAATTCGTTTGGTAGATGAGAAAAAGATGAAAGTCAACCTGGCCGGTTATTCATTGCATGAGAATATTATTGGAAGATCTTCGTCTAGCAACTTCAGAGAAAATTCTTTACTTATTATGGAATTTAAAACTACTCTATAACGGAGCTGCTGATTCATGCAATTGTATAGGGAGTTTATACCCCACAAAAACCTTGTATTGCCATTCTTTTCAAAATTTATACAAGCAAACTTTTTATGGGCTTTCCTGGCCAAGTAAAGAAAATCACAAATTTGCATTCCTCTCCGTGGTTCAAATCTCTCTTTCAAAGTGTCATTATAACCTCAATTCTTGGCAAAAATGGTCGTTTCCGTACAAACCACAAAATTTTGTAACACTGCTAGGCTTCAATATTTGACCGCCATTATTACACTTGCTTTAGTTCCCTTTCTTCCATTTCTTCTTTCCTCGTTTTAACGTTGTTTCTTTTTTCTGTTAATATATATATACTTCACTACGGTGCTTCCAGCTGGGCAAAATTTTTTGTTTCTTAACTTTTTGACCCCTTTAATTACATTCTTTTCAAGTTGAATACCACCAAGTTCACCTGTTTGGTCAGCTTTTGAGCCTTAAATTTAAGCGCACTTAATTGATATCAGCCCTAAAACAAACAACTCCACATAACCTGTAACCTCTATATGAGCACCTAAAAGTCAAGAAATTTTGGACATACCAAAAAAGATTTGAACTCCTTTGTATATTCTGTATTCATGGGCGGTTTTCTTCTAACTGCAATTGTTGGTGCTGCTGCTCTTCTACTTTTATCATCAATCTTGGTCCATGCTCGGAGACGGGCACCATTAATAGCTGTGATTTCTTCCAAGGGAGTTGGATTCTTGATGATTCATATCCTCTTTATGATTCGACGCAGTGTCCCTTCATTGAGAATGAGTTTGATTGCCAAAAGAATGGTCGACCTGACAAAGACTATCTCAAATATAGATGGCAGCCCAACAGCTGCAACTTAACAAGGTAAATGCATGCATGTTTAATTCTTCAAATGTGCGTTTCAACTTTCGACTTTTCATTAATTAATTGCGTTTTTTGGTCTTCAAGGCATGTATTCATCATGGTTTCAAATGTGAACTAAAAATACCATAAACGATGAACTATTGCCCGCAAAAAAAAAAAGGGAGGATGAACAATCGGTTTGAATACATTATGTACGGTCTGATTATCCGGTATCCATTTTGTTAATAGGATTCCAAGGGTTAATTTTTTTTTTTTTTATAGAAAAGTATAGTTAATTTAAGAAAGTATCTAAATGTAAGAGATACAATAATTATGAGTGTGTATTCACATAAAAAGTATAATCAAAGTGTATTAATGAGTTTTCATTGAGCTCTCATTAAAAAAAAATCTTGTTATGCATGTTGTTTGATGCACTTTCATGGCGTGGAGACACATAACATAAATGTCAATTCTAGTCAAAACTTGACGCTGTCTAGTATAGCATATTTTTTCGTATCACACATCCCATCCCTCCCCAGAAAAGATCTACAAACTTAAAACATTAGTTTTATGTAAATATCAACTGCTCCAGATTGTGACTTCTCCTTCTATGAACAGTTAATTAGGGACACTAATCTTGTTAGTTGCAGGTTTGATGGTCAAAACTTTTTGTCAAATTATAGAGGGAAGCTTCTAATGTTTGTAGGAGATTCTCTAAGTCTAAACCAATGGCAGTCTCTCACATGCATGCTTCATATAGCAGTGCCAGAAGCTCCATACAAATTAGAGGGGATTCAAGACCTCTCCAAGTTCACTTTTCCAGTAATTTCTTTACCAATATCACTTAACTGTTAGGCTGCATTTGAACTGATGAATTTGATGAAATATTTAAAATCATTGTAAATCCCTTTAGATCGTGTGAATTATACGGAAGGTAACTGAATTTGTCATCCACTAAATACTTGAATACATTCAAACTCTAAAATATTCGTTAAATTCCTAAATCCGAACACAGTCTTAGAGAATTCAGAGCTGGATTTGAAATAAAACTCAAAATTTGTCTGTCAATGGCGGAATGAATGCAGACATACAATGTTTCGATCTTGTTCTCCCGCAATGCATTTTTGGTTGATATAAGAAATGAAGAAAACTTGCGGGTTCTGAAGCTAGACTCCATTAGTGCTAGTAAAACAACTCTTGGCATTGGTGGCTTCATACTGGAAGCTAACAAGGGTACGTAAAAATTTCTTCTCTTTGATCAGCAACATTAAGATAATACTATATACAATAGCAGGACCAAATACTAGTAGTAGCCAAACGTTCATCAAGAATTAGTAAACATTTTTGACAAAAGCTAATGAAGTAAAAACTGTGCTTTGGAGATCTTGTTATTTGATTAGAAATTGTCAGCTGGGAACAATTTTTCTTGAATATGTAGACATTAATTTCTTATACTCGAGGTTATTAACAAGCCAACATGTTGGTTGTTGAGCAGTTGGGACGTTATTCAGTTCAAGAATGTTTTATACAAGGATATGAATCGTCTGCTTGCCTATGAAAAAGCTCTAAATACATGGGCCAGATGGGTAAAATCTCGGGTAGATGCATCAAAAACCAAGATCATATTCAGGGAGTTTCTCCAGATCATGCAACGTGAGCTATCATTACTTATTAGAACTGATTTTGATAATTTATTCTCTTTTTTTTTTCAATTTTATTACTCATAATCTTCTCTTTTTCTTTCCCAAAATTGTTTTTTGTCATTGATTCCTCGAATGATCAGTTTTGAGGGTCCAAGTGGAAATTGTGGAGGAGAGAAGGAGCCAATTAAAGATCCAGGAGAAGCTCATCCAGTAGAAACTGTGCTGGAGAGAGTTTTGAAAGGGTTGAGTAAACCAGTTTATTTGCTCAATATAACTAGCTTGTCAAAACTCAGAGTAGATGCCCATCCTTCCATCTATGGCTTTGGAGGATCCCGGGGTATGGATTGCAGCCACTGGTGTCTGCCAGGAGTACCCGATACTTGGAATCAACTCCTATATGCAGTCCTCACTCCTCAACTAGAATTGAGACTTGAGACTTGGAAGCTACCTAGCCAGCATATTTACTAGTATAATTGAGAAGTCACGACTTTATTGAAGGAATACGCGGGAATTATTATTCATTTTTTTTTCCTTTTTTTAAAATTAAAAAAACATATGTACTATGATTCCTTCTCTTTTTGGTTCATAAACCAATGGCACACATCATTTTCCCTTTTTTTTTTTGGGAAAATGATCTGTTTCATCCCTCACATTTTGCAAAAATATTCTTTTCGTCCCTTACTTTTAAAATGAAGCAAATTCATCCCTAACATTTAAAAATTAAAGCTATTACATCCCTGAACCTAATTTTCAATCTAAATCAAACCATCCAATAACCCAGTAATAAATTTCGAAAATAGAATTGATAGATCATTCGGTCAACTTCATCATATTCACATGACATTTATTAAACCAAAAAAATAAAAATTATAACATAAAAGGCCATTCTTTATCTTGGAATAGTAGAGTTTTTTTTTGATAAATCTTTTCATGCACCGTTAGTATATCCGCTTGCGAATCTAGATGTGTATCATAAATATAAAATTTGGTGTTTAAATTTAAATTAAAATGATGTGGCGGTACATAAAACCGTCAGTGTATACAATGATAATGTAGAAAAGATTAATCTTTCTTTTTTATGTTATAATTTTTTATTTTTTCTTTTTAGGTTCATTAAATTTCACATAATACCAAGTTGAGTTAACCAAGTGATTTACCAATTACATCCCCAAAATTTGTAATCAGGTTGATTGGTGGTTTGATTCAGATTGAAATTTGGGTTCAGGGATGTAATAATTTCAGTTTTTAAATGTCAAGGACGAAATTGCTTCATTTTAAAAGTGAGGGACAAAAAGAATATTTTTGTGAAATGTGAAGGATGAAACACATCATTTTCCCTTTTTTTTTTGGAGGAAACTTTGTACTAGTACCATACCTACAAGAATATAGAAATGTAATTGGATTCAATGTTTCATAGGATATAATACAATAAGGAAGAATATTCATGATAATTTTAATTGAGTAATTAATAGAATGTGTACTTAAGTAATTCTTCTCAAAAGAGTAAGATTTACTTCTTGCTTTTTGAGGTGGTCAAGGTTAGAGAAAATGAAATTACGAAAATAAGGAAAAGAAAACAAATTATATAGGTTGTTAGAATAATATTACTTGCTTTTTTGGTTTCTTTTTTTTCACAAACAAAAAAAAACTTAAAGGAGAAATTAGATCTTAGAAGAGTTTTTTTTTTTTTTTTTTTGAAAGATAGAAGAGAAAACTGAATACTGCTGGAAAGTCAGAATCTAGAATCACCAACATTGCCTTTTAGAGCTAACGGGCTTAACTTAGGCCCAACAATTGTCAATTCGATGAACTCTTCTTCTTCTTTTTTTTCTTTTTTTTTTCCTTTTTGGTTTTAAGCATTTGGCGTAAAATCGTGACTAAACTATGTAAAATATCTTGTTTTTGGTCAGTCTAATTTTTTCTTTAGTAAAAATTTTCGTTCAACTAGTACATTTTTACGTTTTTGTTAACTGAGTGATAAAAAATGATTGATTTTATTGGTTGCATGACTAAATAATCGTGTTTTTATTAATTGAATGACTGAAACAATTACATTTTTATTAGTATAGTGATCATTTTGACTAAAGAAAAATTTAGTGATGAAAATAGCAAATTTTAATTAATTTAGTAATCCTTTGTGGCTTCTGCTCCTTTTTTCCCCCTCCAGGTTGACGTGAAATCTTCGAGATTAGTAGTGTTATTTGTATCTACAAGTTTCAAAAATGAGTCAATAGTCATATGATTAATCAATTTAACTCTGTCACGATTCTCACTTCATTGCATAATTCAAGTTTTATTTGATGTAGCATTACATTCTTAAAATCATTTGAATTATCGTTACATGAGCATCCTCAAACTTGGATCACACTATTTCAAGTTGCAATGTGCACTTTCCAGAGGCACAAATAAAATAATGAGCAAATGGGAAGATCCGAGTAGACAAGTGCAAAGAAGCCAATTTTAAGTCGCTTAAAGTGAGTTTGATAAAACTGAAATTTGAAAAGTAAAATTTAAAATTTGAATTTATTAAATTATTAAATTGTTAAGTACTAAATTTGATAAATTTGAGAGTATATCACATTAAATGATAAGTGAATAACTTATTACTTATTTTTCGGAACAAGTTTTGCTTAAAAAATTCAGTGCCATTTAATTAATTCAGATATTTAATTTTAGTTATTAAATACGTCTGAACATGTTAAAATCTAAATCTATTAAATTTAAGTGATGAATTAGGTTATCTAGAAGGGCCTTAATCTTCAGGGCTTAATTAGTGAAGGGAGGAGCATTTAGCCAACCAACCAAAGCTTGATAAAAATCTGATCTAAACTTTAATTCTTCAACTAATAATCCTCAAGAATCCTATTTGAAAAATACGGATTGAAAACAAAACTAATCATAAATTCATTCTCACTTGATATTATCTAATACCTGTTCCCAAAAGAAAAAACAAAGAGAATGATGTGATATGTTTTTTAGTCCTTCCTGCACTTAGGACTTAAGTGGGCTCGTGAATGATTGGCTTAAGTGGTCACTTTTGCGGTGGCTGAAGATGCTGGCTTGGTCTGCCACTTCTTATTTGTCATGAAATAGGTAAATGAGATCGATACTGTAATTGCACACATCTAGAAAATAAAATTAAACACATTTTGTATATGCTGCAAAATCCTTAAACAAAAAAAAAAATAAAGAAAAAATCAACCAGCACATCTATAGGGAAATGTGTTTATTGGGTAAAACACATTAATAGACAAAAAAAAAAAAAAAAAAGTGCTCAGGTCAACGTCAAAATTTCGACAAGAACTGAAAAGATGCCATGCCAGCTAGCTTCTAAATCATTAAAAAGAAAAAAAAAAAAGGATGATGGGATTGAAGTCGGGATCATGACTGTTTCTTGGTTTCACCTGCATGGGATGGGAGGATCTGGCCTGTATCAATTGACACGCCTACAGATAACGCGGCTTTCATACTTTTTTCAGAATTTTCCTTGTCTATTGTACTGGAGTCAAGCCAACCAGCCGCCTTTATGAGATATCCTCCACAGAATTTCCCCTTTTATTTTAACAAAATTCTCGACTTTTCTCGGTGTTATATCTAATCTTTTTCATGATATTCACTCTATTCTTCGCCAATCTATGGAATAAGAAGCTCTTGCTCTTTTATTTAGATTCTAATGAATGAATATAGTCTAGTTTTGCAAGAATTAATAATGTTGGTGCAAATCTGATCCGCAGTACTATTAAACACAAATTTTTTCTTGACTTTTCTCTTGCTTGTCAATTGTCATTGTAGTTATTCCCTATAATACAAATGTAGACACTTAAATTGACTGCTATAAGCCTATTAAACGAATCAAGCCTAATTATTATCGGACAAATTTGTGTCCCAGAATCTTTCATCTAGTGTAGTCAACAAACCATCTTGTCGATAAACTTCTGATCCAGCAATAGTTTAGGACCGACAGCTATTGATTTAAGCTATTGTGTAACTAATTACTGTGAAGTCTTTCACTCTCGAAGTATGGAAAATTGGGTCATTCATACGTACCGTGTTTCAAAACGCGGGGTTTAAGACTTGACCTGGACGAGTGGATGTTAATAATGTCATTCATGCTTCATTTTGGAATCTGGTTGTGTGATCGATGCATCTAGAAGTCTTTTTGTCTTAATTTTGAGGATTTCCATGAAGAGTTGGGATTCCTAATATTGAACTCCTTTTTCTTTTCTTTTTTTTTTTTGCTGGAAATCTTTCAGATGCATAAGAATTTGGAGGAGACAAACATTCTTCTTGGTGTAATGTATAAGATGAACCTAATTTTGAAGAAATTAGTCTAACATATTGTGGAAACCAAAATTAACTTGAGCTAGAAGGCTCAACTTAATTTTGGTGTTAGTATATGTTATGGATACCCGTTCTATTTACATATATGCATGCATGTACCTCAAAGTATCAAAGCCATGACTGTGCATGTACTAAAGTTTAATCAAGTTTTGCCACCACGTCTAGATTTGGAAGTTGGAATAACATCACGTACACTATCCACGAATCTTAAGACTATTATCATCAGTTGATTTTTTTTTTTTTAACCAGCTTTTCTATTTCTGTAGCACTTAAAGATGCCAATGCTGCTATTCTTAAATTCTCGAAATTTGATTGCTCGTGTATTTATCTGCTAAGAATTGGTTTCTTAATTTCTTTCATTTTATAGCTAGGTGCAAAAACCCCCCACACCTTCAGATGGCCTAGGACGTGATATAAGAGCTTCAGAGTCCTAGATCGAAATCCTTTTCTTCTGTTCTTTAGCAGTTTTTGCAAGAAAAAAGCCCTATAAAGAAATAAGCAAGGACAGAAAATAACTTGTTCGTCACTTTTAACCAGTTCTATAGACTAAAAAAGACAAAAGACAAAAGACTATTATAGTATAATAGTCGTGGTACTATTTCTTCTTCTTCTCTCTACTTTTCCCCCTTTTATCTTTGAGTTTAATTAGATGTATACTCAAAGCCCATAAGCCCTTCAGAATTGTGATCTGCATGGGTATAAAACTTAGAAATTCGACCTGCCTGTGATACCATGATTTTAAAAGGGAAGGGAAGGATAATAAGACACACTAAATGAGATTGATTATTTCCAAGAAGTGGGATTAAGTTTGACTTTTCTGGGCTGCTATATGAGCCGCAAACTTTGAGAAATACACGCATCAAAGGTCTTCATTCTGCATGAATGTTTCTCATGAATCACGGTCTATTGTTACTTACTGCTGCATGTAAGCCACATTTCATTCTACGTTACTACGTACGTAACAAAAAAACAATTAAACCTTTATCTCGCACCAACTCAAGGCAGCAAATTGAATGGAAATTGTTAATCCGCCCTCTCCATCTTCATTTAATTCATACAATAAGTATCCAACCAAAAACAACCATTAAATGGTTGTTTATACTCTTAAAGGCCACGTTTTCCTTCTCCATCTCAACGAGTACTATAGACCCCAACTAAGCATGGATCCAATATATACCAACCTATCCAATAAACTTGCAGGACTGCTTTCCTAATCAAGAACCAGTACGTTGCTTATGCTTAATTAGAACTATTATATAAGTTGCTGAGTCCACTGACACTCTGACAGCCACTTTGGTGAAGTAAAGGAATTTTCAATGCAAATTAGATTATATTGCAGTAATCGACCATTAAGTTTGTTGTAATTGCTGAGGGTTTCCCTTTACCTTTTAGAATCATTATTGCCTCTCTAGAAATTACAAAAATCCTGCCTAATACTTACAAAGTTACCAAAGATTTTCTAATAGTTAATGCTCGTTTATACTTCTTCACTTTTAACATATGCATGAGGTCATCAAAATCAAAACATAGATATATAATCACAAAACATGAAACAAAAATGGACCGTAGCCAAATGGAATCTTTGGTATTCGTGCCACGGTGAAGGGCACTCAAGTCATCATGAGGTAGCTTTAGCACATCGCAGAAAGGCATGATTTTGAGGAAGCCAACTGTTCCGCTGATGCATTGGGGAAAAAGGGCTTCAGCCAATTGGAATTCTTTGTTATTCACTCCACTCGCCCTTCTTTTCTATCCTCTTTACTTTTCGAAGACTCCAGGGGAGTATCTCTCCCTTTGATGATTGTACTGAAGTGAATTTGTTTTCTTTCAGTTTGAATGAATTGCATCTTTCATACCAAAAAGGAATAAACAAGAATTCTAAGTTAATTTTGAGATGTAGCTAGCTAGCTACCGTGTTTAATTCTCTGCATCGATCCAAAACTTTGCTCCCTAGTACTGCCGCCCCCATCTCATTACGGCAAAAGGGATATCAATCTAGTTTCAAAAGACTAGAAGGCTGAATGTATAATAATGGTAAAACCTAACTAGTATAATTGTCCCTACAAAATTAGCAAGTTGGTACGAGCAGCAGAGTGGAAGGGACCTTCCTCACTATTTAAAAAATATCCATTATTGCAACTACAGTTGTCACAGACATCCAAATTCTTCTTCCCACATTTATGTCACCTATCTTTCTTGGACCCCTTTAAGCAGTCTTTGATACATTAGTCCCCACGAGCATTATGAGCCTTAGAATCCCTGTTAAATATTCCATCCATCAGACCAGAACTAAGAAGAAGTAGATGAAGTAGATAAGTGTGTACTGAGCTGAACTTCATGCAGATAAAATTCTGGAGCGTACAATAAAAATGATGGCCCTTTAGTCTTAAGTTCCAAATAAGTTCAGCTATGCTTGCTAAAATGCTGCCTTTTCTGTTTATCATTTGTTCTTTCCAGTTAGTTTTCTTCACAAATTCAGCTTTTGCAGCCACACCTGCCACACTCCTCAGGGAAGAAGGTAATCCAAACACTTTTTCAAATTTGTCAAGCCTTTCACTTGAAAACAAGACGTACAAAGTCATCTCAGCTTCTTATCTTTCTTTAATTATTTGCTGGAAATTTGATGAAAAGCCAAGATATATGCATGCCATCGTTTGGTTTCTTTATGTGACTGGTTCGTATTTGGTTGCAGTGCTGGTGTTAAAAGAGATTGCCAAAGGACTGGGGAAGACAGACTGGGATTTTAGCATTGATCCCTGCAGTGGGAAAGGCAATTGGAGTCTTCCCATTTTGGTAAAAGGCATTGAGAGCTCTGTCACTTGTGATTGCTCCTTCAATAAAAATTCTTCTTGCCACATCACTGGAATGTAAGTGTATACTCTGTATTTCGAGTAAACGGCCTCCCTTTTTGCTGATATATCATCTCTCTTTTGCTGTTCTTTGCTTGTCAAAAGGTTTTTGTCTGCTTGTTTATCCAGTTTTTCCTGCATTCTGAGCAGATTCTTATTATCCCTTTTCGACTCGAAATTTGATAATCCCCCCTTCTTTTTGTTCTCCTCAATAGAAGAAACAATTTGCACTCTCCAAAACCAATGCTGGCTTGGATTACTTGCAAAGCTGAAATTTTTTCGTTTGAGTTGCAGCTTGAAACTTTTTTAGATAAACCACAAAGAGAAGAGAGAGAGAGAGAGAAATAAAAAAAAAAAGAATATTAATCACTCTTTTTAGTTACTTGAATCTTAATTTGCTTCATTGGATTCAGTTGAGCTGGAGCAAATTTTTTTTAATTCTTGGAAAGTCTTACCGCTACACTTTCAATTTCATAAATAAACCTTGAGCCAGAGAGCACGTGGGTTACCTATGGGGTTGACTGTATCATGAGTCAACACAGGACAGGACGTGTTAATTGACCTTTTGACTTCCAGCTGTATAAATGGCGAGGCTCCATTTGTCAGTACGGCCCCACAAATTTTTATTTCAAGCTTTGGGCCGCTTGTTCACATTGGTTGACCGTTGACCAAATCCCAAATCCTCCTGCTTGCTTGTTCATATTATTATTATTTAATGGTTCCACAAATTCTTGTAGAATCCTTGTGCATTAAGAACCAAGAGTCAACACAACGCCACCGTGCTGTACTAGAAAATGGTAATTAAAAGGGCTGATTCATCTGAAAAGTGGGTGATCATGAACATCAAACTTCTTTGGAGTAAGAAAAATGCAACGGCATGAAGAATTCTATTACTTGCTCTGGAGCTGTGGCCTAGATGATGAACTTTAACATTTTACACTGATCTCAAGGATTATATTTATAAATCACCTTAACATGAAGCAAATATATTAACTAACCCTAGTTGAACTTCACTTTGATTTTCATCTACTACTTTATTTGCTTAGAAACTGTAATAAGAATTGTTTCCCATTTCTCAGAAAATAAATACTACAAGATTCTAAACTTTGTGCAAAATTCTTGCAGTGCTTTGAAAGCCCAAAATCTTTCTGGAACTGTCCCTCCAGGATTTGCCAAGCTTCAGTACCTTGCACACTTGTAAGTCATTTGCAAACGGTTTCTTGAAGCCAATTATAGTTGATAACCTGTTCTCAATATTAATGAAGTTAATATTGCATTTATAAAGCAACAAGACAGCCTTATCAACTAAGCAATGTCGTTAATTCTTTGGTTTTTTTTTTTGGTTAAATTTTCATAAGATCCTGTACATTGTAATGGCAATTTGCATTTTGCAGGGATCTTAGTCGCAATAACCTCCACGGTTCTATTCCACCTCAATGGGCTTCAATGAAGTTGGTTGAACTGTAAGAACTGCTATAAAGAATAAAATTAAGTTTTCTTACGACTATAAACTTGTTCTTTTGCTGTTACAGTAAACAATCTTTGTTGCTTGAATGTGCAGTTCTTTTATGGGAAACAGGTTATCTGGTCCATTTCCAGTCGCTCTGACCAGAATTACCACACTTGTCAATGCGTAAGTTGAAGTTCCCCGTGATCATAAACTTCATTGTCAAAATGTAGTAAATCATCCCCGCCTAACCTACCAAGAAAACATAAGTAATTAACAGTTCATTAGCAGTAATATGATTTTCGCGGCTTCAGTAAATTTTGTACAAACTTGCTTCCGCTATAAACGCATTATAATTTTGCTTCGTTATTAGATATCTCATCTCATGGAATACCAAATGCATTACCATATTTTATGTTTACCTGTAACCAATGCAGGGAAACACAATAGACTTCATTTACAAAAGTTTGGCACCTCCATTGCAGAATCTGCAAGTTTAAGAGATTCTTTTTTTTTTTTTGGCAGGAGCATTGAGGGAAACCTGTTCTCAGGACGCATTCCACCAGAGATTGGAAACTTGGTTAATTTACAGAAAATGTAAATGTGTTAGCAGCTTTGCCATGTATACCATTTCCCGAAATTGATCAGTAACCAGCTCATTTTTCTACTTCGGCCAACTACTGATGCCAGTTAATTGTCCTTGCAGTATTCTGTCATCAAATTCGTTCACAGGAGAATTGCCAGTTGCACTTTCCAAGCTGAGCAACCTAACTGATTTGTAAGTGCAAAATTTTACCCTGCTCTCGGCATGTTTGACTACATCTGTTCATTTAGCAATGACTTTTTGGAGCCAGCTTATTGTTTTGGTTTCAGTTCTAGCTTTGCTATTTAAGAGTTGATTCTTCCTCTGCCATGCATTGAATACTAAACTGTAGAAGGATATTGGTATTGGCAGAAGGATAAGTGACAGTAACTTCACTGGAAAGATACCAGACTTCATCGGCAGCTGGAAGAAAATTGAGAAACTGTAAGTTCCTCGTTAATTTGTTTTATAATGGATGCGAGAATAGTAATTGGAGTTTCTTTGGCCAGTTGTTTTGGTAAACCTCTAGCCCTCCACCATCATCTTGAACCGTCAAATATGATTTCATGTTACAGGCACATGCAAGGATGCTCTCTTGAAGGTCCCATTCCTTCTAGTATTTCTGCCTTGACCAAATTAACTGACCTGTAAGAGGCTCTGGAACTCAATTTTCATCAACTTATTTGCAAAAAGAGGAGATGTACAATGTGCCTTACTCTTGATCTTTTACCAATTTCAGGAGAATCAGTGATTTGAAAGGCAAAGGATCTCCATTTCCAGATCTAAGCAATATGGAATCCATGAAATCATTGTGAGTCCATTTTCTCAACTGTATTTCCGGATTACTTCTAAAGTTCTCTATGATCTGATACTTTATTATGCTTAATTTCCCAACACAGGACACTAAGGCAGTGTTCAATTTATGGAGAGATACCTAAATACATTGGGGATATGCAAAAACTGAAAAATCTGTAAGTGGTCTTTTGCCCTTTTTGCTACTTGTTATCATTGTTCTCAGATCAGATTTCACAGGCAAATGAGAAAAGCATGAAACTAATCTAGAAAAGCCAGAAGTTCCTATTTGAATGTCGTGTACATGCTCATTAAAATCTTTCAGAGTTTTCAGGTTATCCTGGTGCCAGTATGTTGTTGTTAGAACTTCAAATAAGCTCCTCTCCTGAGCCACAATTAACTTCATAGAAAGATAATGAACATTTATTCGGTATGATACTTATTTTACAGTGCTTTATCATGCAGGGACCTAAGTTTCAATAACTTGACTGGTGAAATTCCAGCAACTTTCGTCCAACTATCCAAAGTAGATTTTATGTGAGTGGATATCCTTCACAAAATACAGTTCTCCTTTCGGCCATAATATGACCAACCGCAACTTGTCTCTTCACCTTGCAGGTATCTGACTGGAAACAGACTTACTGGACCAATTCCAGACTGGATTTTATCTAGAAACAAAAATGTGTAAGCAAATTTCCCTCATATGATATTTCCTGAAATATCTGCTGTAAAAGAGCGTTTTATTGATGTCAGACCAACTGAGAATCACGTCGATTGCGTACCTGATCCGAGTCACGCATTATCATCATTTGGAAACTGAAGTTGCAAGCTTATGAACTCATTTATACTAGGATGAACATACTACATTGGGTGCCTAAAACTTTGTCTAATGTTTAATATAATTATTCTTCACAGAGATGTATCAAATAACAGTTTTACATGGGAAAGCTCATCACCATTTGAATGCCCCCGTGGAAGCGTGTAAGTTACCTTTAGCATCTTTTCTCATTTCAAGATTGTACAATGAAGTCGTTTATACTAATAGCTGTTGAAATCGTATCTCCAGAAACTTGGCGGAAAGCTATTCATCAAAGAATAAATTGTAAGCTTCTGGTGCCTGCTCCTTTTGCTTCTGGTCATAGACTAGTACTTCAAGAAGATTATTAACTTTGTACGCCCTCTGATAATGTTACTTGGAGACTTACAATGCGACTTTTTCCTGTGCAGCCCTAGTAGAGTTCATTCGTGCCTAATGCAAAACTATCCCTGTCCTGAACCAAGGGATCAGCGTGAGTAGATTTTGTTGTCTCATTGCTTTGGCTTCTGACTCGAGAATATCTATTGTTCTTCCTGACAGAAAATTTTCATAATATACAAAAGATCTTCTGGTAATTAATACCAGAAAAAGAAGAAAGTTATTTACTAGATTCTCTAACATGACACTGTATAACTAACTGAAGAAATATCTGGAGATATTTTCGTCCACCTAAAAATGTTATGAAATTTAGAATGTCTTCCGATTTCATTTACATAAAACAGTATTGAATTGATGTTAATTTGGAGAATAAGTATTCTTTTGTTCTATTAAAAGGGTACAGTTAAGTCTTCTAAGACTTGTATGAACTGTCTGGCATTGGCAGAACATTACTCTTTGCACATTAACTGTGGCGGAAAGGATTTCATCGCAACGAATAACACCAAGTTCGAAGCTGATTTAGAAGCTAGGGGCGCTTCAATGTTTTATGCAGGACAAAACTGGGCATTTAGTAGCACTGGGAACTTCATGGACAATGATATTGATTCAGATATCTACATTCATACAAACACTAGTGCTTTGCAGAATGTTTCTTCCGCAGAGTCACAACTGTACACAACGGCACGTGTATCTCCTCTGTCTCTCACCTACTATGGACAATGCCTGATCAATGGGAACTACACAGTTAAGCTCCACTTCGCAGAGATTATTTTCACAAATGATAGCACATTCAGCAGCCAGGGGAAACGCATATTTGATGTGTATTTGCAGGTATCATACTGCTTCTGAATGTGAAAAAGTTGATAAGTTCCTTTTAAATTTCGCACTTTGGTTGTAATTTTAGTATATTATGTGCAGGAAAATTTGGTCTTGAAGGACTTCAATATTGAAAATGAGGCAGGCGGCGCTGGTAGGCCTATTGTGAAGACCTTCACGGCCACAGTGCCTAGCCACACATTGAAGATCCACTTTTACTGGGCAGGAAGAGGGACTACAGGAATCCCAGTTAGAGGAGTTTATGGTCCTCTAATTTCAGCCATATCAGTGGATCCTAGTATGTCACTTTATCTTTTGAGATAAATCTTCAGCTTGCTCACCATTCTCAGAATTTCTTTACATTTCTTCTCAAATCTTCATAGTGCTGTATTATAAGTGAGACTATTTCGATCAGTAAAAATATTGACTTGTTACTTCTAAAATGATCCTTGAGAACTCGTTCTCTTTAGCATGTACAATTTGTCATAATGTGAAACTGTTATGGCACAATAATCCTTAAAAAGTTTTAGTCTTCTTGAAAATAGATACTGACAATATGAAGAAAAAAACTTGTCACATGGATTGCTTTTCCAAACTTCAATGAATTTAGTATCCTAGTAAAACAATTGGATTTTCTTCAAGGTGCCAGAACAACCACTTGTCTATCTCTGCAATGTCTGTGCATCTAAAGTTTGCGTTGAGTTAGCATTATTCTGGTGAATGAGTATATTGACCCTAGACCTTCTACAATAATGGCTAATGCGTGTAGATATTGACCCTTGAAGTTTGCTAATGACACAGAACTTGAGTACAAGTTGATGCTAAAAGTCTCGCAATAACACTTCACCCAGTCAATTTAGCGTGACATGAAATTACATATTCTTGCAGATTTTGAGCCTCCTTCAACTCATAGAAGGAAGATTGAAGCAGTTACAGTTCTTGGTGTCGTAGCAGGAGCATTACTTGCAGTCATCCTTATTCTGGCCATTTTGCGAAGAAAGGGATATCTTGGTGGCAAAATCTCTGCAGAAAAGGGTACAAACTTCTATGCAATTTATCAAAGAACATTATTGAACTTGTCACATGTAAACTGACAAAACATTAGTTGGCTAACAGAGATACTCACATCACAAGGACCTCCACAGACATGTCCTAGACCTTGTAACCACAGTTAACAGCAGAATAGTTCTTTTTTACTTCAAATGTATATCTGGAAGGTTTGAAATTTGCAAAGATATGCCTTTTCTGCAGTATCCTTGTAGTTGAGGTAAATTAGAAAAGTAGAGGCATGAATTCTGTGAATGCGCGTGCACGTATTGTTTGTAATCCATTCCAGTTTTCCCTCTACATATTGAGCATCTATTTGGGATCAAATACCAATGCTTTTAGAGTAATTGCATGAAGTCATATTGAAGTCAAATACTGCTATAGCATCTTCTACTCATGTGCATGTATTTTCAATTTTGAATTTGTTCTCTGAGACATACTGTCATATCTTGGACAGAGCTTCGTGGCCTTGATCTTCAAACAGGGATATTTACATTGAGCCAGATTAAAGCTGCAACCAAGAACTTTGATCCAGCTAACAAGATAGGGGAGGGAGGTTTTGGTTCAGTTTACAAGGTAAAATATTTGAACTTAGTTTATATGGAACATTTGAATCAGTTCTTGTAAATGAATCCTTAGATGAAAAAGATTTTCAGAGCAACTAAATCAAATCCTTTGGTCCATGATTGTTCTCCATAAGTTAAGGTTTTCAACTATAGCTTTTTTCTGTTTAGCTTTTGCAAAATGTTATCTAAAAGTGTCCTACAAATCTCTACAAATAATTCGGTTGGTTTATAGGTTTCCAAGTGCTCCTTGCTTAGAGAAACCAAAGGACAATGAAATTTAATTGTGATCCAAGTATCTTCTGTCTCAATAATTTCTAAATAATTTATATTCTGATTATTCTAAACTAAAGTTGCAGCTTTGCTTCATGATGCAGGGTCAGTTATCAGATGGTATTGTAATTGCTGTAAAGCAACTTTCTTCCAAGTCTAAACAAGGGAACCGTGAATTTGTGACTGAAATAGGAATGATATCTGCTTTGCAACATCCCAATCTTGTAAAGCTGTATGGGTGCTGTGTTGAAGGAAATCATTTAATGCTCATCTACGAATACATGGCAAACAACTGTGTATCACGAGCTCTTTTCGGTAAGCTCAGCTCTATTCAGCAAAGACGTGCAAGTAAATTTGAAAGAGATGCACATAATTTTGGTGGATATATAGCAATCTAAGTAACTAGTTTGTCTTTCAAATGTCAACAGGAAAGGATTCAGCAAGCAAGATAAAGTTAGACTGGCCGACAAGAAGGAAAATTTGCCTGGACGTAGCCCGAGGTCTGGCCTACCTCCATGAAGAATCAAGACTGAAAATTGTCCACAGAGACATCAAGACGAGCAATATTTTGCTTGACAAGGACCTCAGTGCTAAAATCTCTGATTTTGGCCTGGCGAAGCTAAATGAGGACGATTGTAGTCACATTAGTACCCGGATTGCCGGAACTATGTAAGTTCGTTGTGTCCATGTTTTTGGAGAATATGTAGAGGTTTTAGCTCCTGCTTCAGATATCTTATCATATATAAATGGCAATGTGATAATAAAACAGGTTAAAACTTAGCTTCATTAGTCATGTGGCTAAAGCTTAAATGCCTGCCTTCATTTTGTCACTTTGACATATCTGCCATATCAGCGGGTTGGTCTTTGTTTTCACCTCTGAAAACAAAGCAATAAGAGCTTCCTTTGCTGGTGATCATAACCTCGTGACCTGCTCAGATTGTAATGAATGTTCCCTTAATACTTGCTCATGCAGAGGTTACATGGCTCCTGAGTACGCGATGCGCGGTTACTTGACTGCTAAAGCAGATGTTTACAGCTATGGAGTTGTAGCACTGGAAATAGTCAGTGGAAAAAGCAACACAAATTACAGGCCAAAGGAAGAATGCGTTTATCTTCTTGATGAGGTAAAACTGAAATTCTTCAATTCTGTTATTTTTACTTCGATTTCCACCAGTAATTCTCACACATTCACAATCTGAAACCTCATCAATATCTCACTGTCTTTCCGACAAAATTGCTGTAAAATTTCCAAATCTACACTGTCTTCCCTCATAGGATTCTGATGCAGCTTGTTCCAGTCTAACTTTTGTCTCATTCTTCTGACCAGGCCTATGTTTTACAAGAGAGAGGCTGTCTACTAGAACTGGTTGATCCAGACTTGGGGTCCGAATATTCATCAGAAGAGGCAACTCTCGTGCTAAATGTGGCCCTTCTATGTACAAATGCATCCCCAACTCTCAGGCCTACAATGTCTCAAGTTGTGAGCATGCTGGAAGGCCAAACAGATGTTCAGGACATACTTTCTGAACCAGGGTTCTCAACTGCCCCTTCAAAATTCAAGAACATAAGAAGCCATTTCTGGCAAAATCCAAGTCCCAGTCAGACTCAAAGCATTTCATCAAGCGGTCCACATTCCTATTCATCCGTCTCAAATGCAGATATTGAAGAGAATAGAACCTTTCAAAGAGTTAACAATTCAGAACATATCGAGTAAAAAGTAGTATTCTATATACAAGTAAGTGTATATAGCATAGCAACAGCTGCAGGTGAAGTCGCCTTGAACATGTTTATATAGCATAAGTTATGCTGGTCTTGAATGTCGCGCAACCTCTTGTACTTGTAACCTGAATTTTGTCAAATAAATGCAAGAGTTTCTAGAAATCATGACACTGCATATATATATATATATATATATATAGAGAGAGAGAGAGAGAGAGAGAGCAAACAAAACCTTTAATAGAATGAAGGGAAAATCGCCAATTTAGTCCTCAAACTATTTTACTAAAGCCGATTTGGTCCTTAAAAGTTTTATCACACCAATTAAGTCCCTTAACTAAAATTCTTGTACCAATTGAGGACTTATACGGCGTCATCACCCAAAACTCATGTATCTGTACAGAAAACAACGGCCAGGCAGTGGCCTTTTTGGAAGTTCGCATCCTAATTTCTACGGGAAGCAAGACAGAGCCCATTTTGCATCCGAATTGGAGGAAACCTGTGAAATTAGGAGTTTTCCAAGACAGAAACCCATTTTGCATGCAAATAGCGGAAGAAATTGGGGGTTTGAAGCCGATTCAAAATTCCAGCAAGTTTACATCTAAAATGTCCTCAAGTTCATCTTTTGAAGTGCATAAAGATGGAGAAAGCTAACAATCTGACAAGTGACAACCCCCAAAGTAAAGATTGGTTGCAGGGGCATTTTCTCATCGTCAGCTCTTTCTTGCCCGACTTAGAACTACCGTTGACATGGCTCCGACACATTAGGAGGACACTAGCTTGTCGGAATGCCCATTCCATTAACTATATCATTTGCACCAGCAAGCAAGCTCTTATAATGCAAAGGGAAGAGAAAACATCAAAGTCAGCCAAGCCCCAATTGTCATCTTAGAGGTATAGATCATCTCCATCCTAATAATTAATAAAAGTTTCGTACCTTAAATTGGCATTCACCTCATCGTGCCAACTTAGTAGCATCCTGGAACCTAGACTTGGCTTTACTCTTGTGAAACCTTGAAAGGTGATTACTAGTTTCAAGAGAGCTATCTGCAGATACTGAAATACTACACCATTTTCTCAGCTCCAAACATAATGTACCCCAGCCACCAAGTAATTAACAAATGAACTTTCACCTCATTTAACTATAGTTCCTCTGAAACTCTGGTAGAGATGCAAAACCATGAGCCTGCCAGCTAGGATTCAGGACCGATCGTTCATGATGATTAGCATCAGGCTCCCTATTCTGATGTCATGAGCAGGAATAACCCAAAACACCAATGAATTGTACAATGTATACCAACAGGGTGGCTGACTGAAAAACAGCATATCAGAAAACCTAATTCAATTACGATTAATCAGATATATACAACTACCACAAACTAAAATCTCACGCACGTAAGAACAGCAAAAAGCAGTAAACTAAGAAGCATGATAATTACAGCAGTGAAACTTGTTGGATAAATGGCTACAACAATGTTAACACTATCTGCTTGAGTCGTGCGTAGCACTGTCCTAAGAAACTATTTCATGAAATTGAAATGTTTCCCCAGGATTAAACAAGCCTTCTTCTATTTATTGCGAACAAGAAAGACAAACTTTCTTGTTGCAAACTAGAAGGACCAGAACTAGCAAATTAAAACCAGCAGATGTATATATAAAAATGAGAACAGAATTATCAGGAAGATATCAACTAACAAAAAATTAAAAGAGAGAGAGAGAGAGGGATAGAGCAGCTATCAAAAGATATTAACTGAAGCTGCTAGGGTGATCTTCTGAGAAAGGAATGGATCCTATTTATAGACTTCAGAATGGGGTGCAACCCTTCTCACTTCCGATGTGGGACAAAGACTGCAACTCTTCTCACTTCTCAATGTGGGACAGAGAAAGCAATACTTCTCATTTTTCGATGTGGGACAAAGAATATTTTGAAATACTATATATTTTACAACAATCTCCTTCCTATTTCAAAAAATTCTTTGGATAAAAAGAAGAATGTTAAAAGTACTCTGCTGGATTTGGTTGAAATGTAATTAGTTTGGTGTCTTTTGGACTATGAACCAAACATAGATTGATAAAACATGATCTACAAAGTTATTGGTGAAATATAAATTTCTATGAACCAATAACTCTTGATGTATGACAGAGATTTTATCAATCACATTGCAACCCATAATTTGCTGTTAACGCGATTTTACGCTTTTAGGCCATGCGCCTGCCTGGTTATTTCATGAGAGCTCTAAAGATTTGACCAATGAATCTTATAGGAGCGGCCCCACTCCACTCTCATATAGGTGAATTCATCAAGTGTATATTGCTTTAACTACACCTCCCTAATGGGATATAAATTCATTAAGAGTTTTAACTCATCCTCACAATTACTCAAAGCACTTATCTCTAGAGGGACTTAAATTTGAAGAGCTTTACTATCAATATTGACTTGTTATTACCCATATGAACCTACTTCATAGGATCACCAATCACATAGGTTGGGTTACCGTCTCTATTGACAACTTGTTGGTCGAAATCCCATTTCTTTCGTAGTTTGAAGAATCAATTTTCTTCCCACGGGTTTAGTCAGAGGATCGGCCAAATTCAACTCTGACTTTACATAATCAATGAAAATAATTCCATCTCTAAGCAGCTGCTTTACGACATCATGTCTCAATCTCATGTGTCGACTTTTACAATTATACGATTTATTTTTAGCTATGGCAATCGCTGCTTGACAGTCACAATGTATGGACACAGGAGGCAACAAATCCTTAGTTGAAGGAATATTAGCTAAGAAATTTCTCAACCACTCGGCCTCAGTCCCTGTCAGTTCCAGAGCTACAAACTCTGACTCCATTGTTGATCTAGCAATGATTGTCTGTCTAGCAGATTTCCATGCTATTGCACCACCACCAAGGATGAACACATAACCACTAGTGGATTTCGTATCATTTGAATCAGAGATCCAATTAGCATCACTGTAACCCTCTAATACAGTGGGAAATCCACTATACTGGATACCAAAATTCATGGTACCTCTCAAATATTTCATCAGTCTGACTAATGCAAACCAATGCTCACGGTTGGGATTATGGGTATATCTACTCAGTCGACATACAGCATAAGCTATATCAGGTCTAGTGAAATTCATCAGATGCATCAGACTCCCAATAATCTGAGCATATTTAGACTGAGCAATTGGGTCACCATTATTTTTCTTTAATTGAGTGTTAGCATCATAAGGAGTACTCACAGGTGTCACATCATAATTTTCAAACTTCCTAAGAAGTCTCTCTGTATAATGTTCTTGTGACAACATTATACCATCACCTTTCCTTATGATTTTAACACCAAATATTATTTTGGCTTCACCCAAATCTTTCATATCAAAATCAGAAGACAAAAAATATTTAGTACTATTTACAATATCTAGACTAGTACCAAATATAAGCATGTCATCCACATATAAACTGATTATCACATATTGATCATTTATAATTTTGAAATATACACATTTATCCACTTCTACAGA
>NC_040039.1:45561470-45619648 GCF_003713205.1 Coffea eugenioides
TCAAGCCCAACAATTGTGCGACTCAAACAAGCAGGGGCAGGGCTGCTAGAAAGTGAGGGACAAAGTCCAGATACCTCCACCAGGACCACGTCGGGCGGCAGACAGAGCAGAGGGTAGCGTGCTTCCGTGGCTTCGGGAGGCAGCAGCGGCGTGGGCTGGTCGGCGGTGTGGGCTGGTCGGCGGTGTGGGCTGGTCGAGAGGAACTGCGCAACAGCGCACGGTGGAGGGTTGCGCGCGATGGTGGTGGCGGGAGTCGCGCGGCCGTGGGACGGCCGCAAGGCGCGTAGCAGAGCTGACGGCGTGGGCGGCGTGCACTCTTGAGGCGAGAGGGAGGAACGCGCGGGACAACCCGCTGTGGTGGCGGCGCTGGACGCTCGGCTGCTGGTCACGGTTGGCGGCGGTGGATCGAAAGGGGAGAGAGAAACAGCGGAGAAGGAAGAAAGAAAGGAGAAAGAAAGAAGAAGAGAAAGAAAGAAAAAGAAAGAAAAGAAAGAAAGAAAAGAAGGAAAAAGAAAAAGAAAAAGAAATATATATATTTTTTTTTTTACGGCTCCATTGGAGCTATGGTGAAGACATATTTTTTTTTCTTTTCTTTTTTTCCACCCTAACGAAAATCATAATTTTTTTCTAAATTTTTTTTTTTTCAATTTTGGAAACTAAAGCTACAGTTAATAAAAATTTTTTTTTTTTTTTTTTTTATTTTTTTTGAATCCTTACCTTTCCCGCGAACGTGACGCGGGCACGTCAAGAGAGTAAGAGAGCTCCCAGAAGTTCTGATCGTGAGCTTCCTGCACATCACCACGCGGGCGCGTCATGAGGGCAAGAAAGCTCCCAGAAGTTTCTGATCGTGAGCTTTATGCACGTCACCACGCGGGTGCGTCATGACTGAAGGTCACCTACAAATCAGCAAAAACGAAAATTTACACCCGAAACCAATCAAACTCAAGGAAAACATATTTAAACTATCACACGAAATCAAACAAATAATTAAAAGAAACAATTGGGTTGCCTCCCAATAAGCGCCTTTCTTTAATGTCTTTGGCTAGACATTATCATGTTTTGTTCATGGAGGATAAAATCTCGTGGCTAGACATTATCATGTTTTGTTCATGGAGGATAAAATCTCGTGGCTCGTCTTAATGCTTCATCCTCTATGTAGTCCTGATAACCCTCGTAAATAGAATAATCCTTGAGCATACGAGCTACGGGCTTCCATGGACTAGTGAATGGCGCCAAACGAGTCGATGATAATTTGCATTCTCCAATCATTCCTCCCTCACTTGCATTTATTGGTTCAAGATATCTCGCCATCGCCACTCTTAATTTATTCCTGTCATGAAATTCAAATTTGTCTGGTATAATAAAGTCAATTTCGTTAACAGGAATTGAAGAGTAAGAGTCAGGAGAATATTGATGAAGGAGTGGAGGGGATGTCACCGCATTTGGAGATTGTTCACTGGATTCATTCACTTGAATGAGTTGATCCTGGAGTCTCATTTTTTGCACTTCAACTTCCTTTTCAACTGCATCTTTAAATCCGTTTCCTTGAAACTCTTGCAGTTCCATGTCATTTGGCCGGATAATTGCACTCTCATCTCCTTCAAGATTGATATTGGTTTGTGAGGGCAATTCTTCAAGGTGATCCTCTAATCGCTCTATCCTGGATGTCAATTGACGCATTTGATCCGCCAGGTCACGACAGCTCGCTTGTGTCTTCTGATGAAATCGATTTAGGCTCGCTTGTGTCTCCTGATGAAATCGATTTGAATTAGCAATTAGTAAACCTATCATTTCTTCAAGAGACATACCTGACACGGAGGATGATTGCTGAGACTCTTGCTGTTGAAAATCCATTGGCCCCGTCGCATAATTAAAATTGGAATTATCCCACCATTCCTGATCATACCTGTTTGAATAAGGGTCATACTGCGTTTGATATTGGGGTGGAAAATCTCCAAAAGTATCAAGTGGAGAACTTAAATTATCTTGAAATACGGGGCATGTGTCAGTTGAATAACCTGAGTCAAAATAAGTTCCACAATTTGCAACAGCCCATTGATCATTAGGAAAAACATGAGTCTCATAACCCCATTCAGGAACAAAGTCCAGTCTATCATCAAAATATGTAATGTTAGCAGCCATAAAAAAAAATAATAATAATAAAATAAGAGAAAAATAAATTAAAAAATGAAAACAAGATAAACTCAAAAAGAAACAAATTAATCTGACACCAGTCCCCGGCAGCGGCGCCAAAAATTGACAGGTTGTCGAAGCCTGTGCAATAATAAATACCTGCTCAAACTAAAAGTAATTTCAGTAGATAGCGGTGAGTAGGGTCGAATCCACAGGGACTGGGAGTAATTATTCCTTTTCAAGTTCACAGTGACAAGGGGGGTGTTTTTATATCAGGGGTGACAATTCAACTAAAAGTAAAATAATAAAAATAAAATAGCCAACTAGAAATTTAAAAAAAAAATTTACTAAAATCAAAGGATCTAGCCAAGGAATAACTTCAGTATTGGTCCACCTAATTGATCATCGATAAGCAAAGGCAATTCCAATTATTTATTAATAAATAGGTTATAACTACCAAACAAGCGATGGCAGTCAACCCCTCCTTACTGTGTCGGTGATCAAGGTACGCCCGTTAATCACTGCTCTAATTGAGAAATAATCCTAGGTACGCCCATAGAATTTAATTCCCCAATTGCCTTACGTATTAGAGGAGCCCTATTCTAACCAAATAACGCACTACCATGGTTATTTTAGATTAGCCCGCGTATTCCCCTGACACAAACCTAATCATGCCAGTTGTCACTATTTTAGAGCAATTAAACAATTACGGATTTAATGCCCTAATTGACAATAGATTACCCAATCAACTAATTATCTGGATCCAAGACAATTAATTAATTAAATAATCATAAACATAGCAATCAAGAAATATGCGAATACCAATAAATAAAAGAAAAAGATAAAATTAAATCGATCTCACAATTTTAGATGACCCAAAACATCCGTTGTCCCTTGACTAGATAAAAGAGTTTAGCTCATTGTTGATGAGAAAAACCCATACAAAACTGACGCAAAAGCTGCGGGCATGGTCTCCGATTTAGTGGACCCAATTCGTTTGAATCATCAAATGAAAAGCTGAACTACAAAAGTGATTGTTTCATTCTAATGGTCCCTGCCATCCGCACAGGGAGCCACTACTCAAAAACAGCCATGGAAAAGTCAAAGTGAAAAGCTATACTACAGGACGAAAAGCTAAGGAAACCAGCCGTCCTCTTTCTCTGCTATTTGTTTGGTTTTTATCCTCTGCCTTCCTCAGATGTGCGGCGGCCCACAGGAGAAAAGAAGACTTCAGCCCAAATTACAAAGGGCTCACGTCTTTTTTGTGTTCCCAAAATGCCCCCAGGACAAACTCTATCATCTGAACTCTTTTCTTGCCAAATTAACACCTGTTATTATATTTTCGTTCTACTCCCTGAAATAAATGCAAAATATCAAAAGTGAGTAGAATCTAGCAATTAATCCACATTAGGTCAGGTAATAGGGAAAATTAATAAATAAAATGATAAAATTGCAACCTATCAATCCTCTATTGTGGTAGCCGAAATCTTTGACATAGTCAAAGCAAGCACGTGAACAATTCCTTTGGCTAAAAGATATCAGCTAGCCTTCTGACTTTGCCTTTTAGGCCTTTATCAAAATTTTGTCTTTGAAACAATTCTTCCTAAGAATAGGAACAGACGTTTGGAAAGCTTTATCAGATAAACTCTTATCATAACAAACATAAAAAAAATCTTTTGAAGTATCTACAACAATCTCCCACCTATTTCAAAAGATTTTGGACAAAAGAGTATGAACATCTGCTGGATTTGTCTGAGCTCAATGTAATCAGTTTGGTGTCTTTTGGACTATGAATCAAACTTAAATTGATAAAATATGTCTTACAGAATTATGGGTGAAAAATATCTTTCTATGAACCAATAATTCTTGTTGTATGACAGAGATCTTATCACTCACATTATAACTCATAATTTTGCTGTTCAATGCAGTTTTGCGCATTTAGGCCGTGCGCCTGCCTGGTTGTTCATGAGAGCTCTAAAGATTCGGCCAAAAAATCTTATAGGAGCGGCCCCACTCCACTCACATATAGGTGAATTTATCAAGTGTATACTGCCCTAAATACACCTCCCTAAAGGGATATAAACTCATTAAGAATATTAAACTCAGCCTCACGATTACTGGCAGTCAAAGCACTTAATTTTGAAGGGACTTAAATTTCAAGTGCTTTTACAGTCAATATCGACTTGTTATTACCCATATGAACCTATTTCATGGGATCACCAGTCACATAGGTTGGGTTACCATCTCTATTGACAACTGTTGGCCTAAGTTCCATCTCCCTTGTAGTTTGAAGAATTAATTTTCTTCCTACAGGTTTAGTCAGAGGATCGGCCAAATTCAACTCTGATTTCACAAAATCAATGGAAATAATTCCATCTCTAAGCAGCTGCTTTACGATATCATGTCTCAATCTCATGTGTCGACTTTTACAATTATACGATTTATTTTTAGCTATGGCAATCGCTGCTTGACAGTCACAATGTATGGACACAGGAGGCAACAAATCCTTAGTTGAAGGAATATTAGCTAAGAAATTTCTCAACCACTCGGCCTCAGTCCCTGTCAGTTCCAGAGCTACAAACTCTGACTCCATTGTTGATCTAGCAATGATTGTCTGTCTAGCAGATTTCCATGCTATTGCACCACCACCAAGGGTGAACACATAACCACTAGTGGATTTCGTATCATTTGAATCAGAGATCCAATTAGCATCACTGTAACCTTCTAATACAGTGGGAAATCCACTATACAGGATACCAAAATTCATGGTACCTCTCAAATATTTCATTAGTCTGACTAATGCAAACCAATGCTCACGGTTGGGATTATGAGTATATCTACTCAGTCGACATACAGCATAAGCTATATCAGGTCTAGTAAAATTCATCAGATGCATCAGACTCCCAATAATCTGAGCATATCTAGACTGAGCAATTGGGTCACCATTATTTTTCTTTAATTGAGTGTTAGCATCATAAGGAGTACTCACAGGTGTCACATCATAATTTTCAAACTTCCTAAGAAGTCTCTCTGTATAATGTTCTTGTGACAACATTATACCATCACATTTCCTTATGATTTTAACACCCAATATTATTTTGGCTTCACCCAAATCTTTCATATCAAAATTAGAAGACAAAAAATATTTAGTACTATTTACAATATCTAGACTAGTACCAAATATAAGCATGTCATCCACATATAAACTGATTATCACATATTGATCATTTATAATTTTGACATATACACATTTATCCACTTCTACATACGAAAATCCATCTTTCATCAATATTTAATCAAATTTCTCATGCCACTGTTTAGGAGCTTGTTTTAGGCCATAAAGAGATTTAATTAGTTTACAAACTTTATTTTCTTGTCCAGATACAATACATCCCTCAGGTTGAAACATATAAATTTCTTCTTCTAAATCACCATTTAAAAAGGCTGTTTTGACATCCATTTGATGAATAACAAGTTTATGGATAGAAGCTAAAGCAAATAAGACTCGAATAGACGCAATTCTAGTTACTGGTGCAAATGTATCAAAATAGTCAATATTTTGTTTTTGAGAAAATCCTTTTGCTACTAAACGAGCTTTGTACTTTTCTATAGAGCCATCAGAGTTATATTTTCTTTTAAAAATCCATTTGCACCCAATAGGTTTTGCACCAGGAGGTAAGTCTACCAAAATCCAAGTTTTATTTGTCAAGATAGAATCAATTTCAGATTTAATTGCTTCTTTCCAAAATTTACATCAGGGGAAGAAATAGCATCGGAGTATGTTAAAGGATCATTATCAACAAGAAAAGTTTGAAAATAATTTCCATAAGAAAATTCTTTTCTTGGCCTTTTACTCCTTCTTAATTCCTCATTCGGAATTATTTCTCTATTTATTTCAACAGGTGCATGAGAAATTTTACTAGACAATGAAAAAATATGTTCAAAGAATTCAGCATTCTTTGTCTCAATAATTGTATTACAATCAAGCACATCACTTCTTAAAACAAGAAATCTATATGCAGCACTATGTTCAGCATATCCAATAAACATACAGTCAGAAGTTTTAGAACCTATTTTCCTTTTCTTAGGTTCAGGCAACAAGACTTTAGCAAGACACCCCCAAACTTTTAAATATTTCAAATTTGGTTTATAATTTTTCCATAACTCATAAGGTGTTTTGCCAGTCTTTTTATGTGGGATTCTATTTTGTAAGTGACATGCAGATAATATAGCTTCTCCCCATAAATTATCTGGAGCATGAGAACTAATTAACATAGAGTTCATCATTTCTTTTAACGTTCTATTTTTCCTTTCAGCTACTCCATCAGATTCTGGTGAATAAGGTGGAGTTATTTCATGTATTATGCCTTCCTGTTCACAAATGTTATCTAAAGTTAAATATTCTCCACCCCTATCTGATCTAATTCTTTTTATCCTTTTATTAAGTTGATTTTCTACTTCAGACTTATAGGATAAAAAGGCATTATAAGTATCATCTTTATTTCTAAGTAAATAAACTTTGGTATATCTAGAATAATCATCTATAAAGGTGACATAACACCTTTTCCCACCTCTAGTCATTGTTTGTTTTAAATCACCTAAATCAGTATGAATTAAATTTAATAATTCAGTTTCTCTATGGACAGTTATACAACTTTTCTTTGTTATTTTAGCTTCTGCACATATTTCACATTTGTCCATATTATCATTAATACCAGAAATTAGGCCACATGATTGCATTTTCTTTATATAACCAATATTAACATGTCCTAATCTAGCATGCCATAAAGAAATGGAATCAACAATATAAGCA
Source organism: Coffea eugenioides (assembly GCF_003713205.1). Classification (NCBI taxonomy): domain Eukaryota; kingdom Viridiplantae; phylum Streptophyta; class Magnoliopsida; order Gentianales; family Rubiaceae; genus Coffea; species Coffea eugenioides. The sequence goes on from NC_040039.1 coordinate 45,568,417, forward strand.
GAAGAAGATGCATTTTCATTAATCACATTGGAAATATTAAGTACAAAAAGTCCCTGATTACAATAGCCCTTGCCCACAAATACATTATTTTTTGTCATTATAATCTTTTCAGATTCGAATGACACTTTCACCCCAACTTTTCCAAGCAAAGCCACAGAAACAAGATTTGCCCGAATATTTGGAACATGCAGCACATCATTAAGAGCCAAAGTATTTCCTGAATTGAGTTTCAATAGTACTTTGCCCTTACCCAGAACTTTAGCAGTTCGTGAGTCTGCAAGGTAGACTATTTTTTCATCATCCCCTATTGAAGTATAGGAGGAAAACGCTTCTCAATTTGCACATATGTGCCGAGTAGCCCCAGAGTCTACCACCCATTCTTTAACATTAGCTGCAATGTTCACTTGAGAGATGACTGCAGCAATTATTTCATCTCCTTCGGTTAAATTAACCTTAGGAGGATTACCATTTGCTTTGTCACCTTTATTGTATCTATACAGGGCAGCATAATGTTCTGATTTTCTACAATAATGGCAATTGCCTTTCTTTTTCTTAAAGTTGGGAATATTAGGCTTGTAATTGGAATTTTTTGGTCTATTATACTGGGACTTATTGGCTTCCATATAGCTACAATACACGTCAAATAATTCATTTAAGAGTGTTTGTAAAATAGTATGCCTACATACCTTATTGGCATATTGCCACGATTCTTGTATTTTGACATCTGTGGTTGAAGCAGGTTGGGACTCCGTTAGTGCATAGATCACTCCATGGATGTCGAGTCGTGAGTGTACTCGTTCTTGCCACCTTTTGAAATTTTCATTGGCAAAGACTTCAACTCTGGAGATATCCGGAAAAGGCTTGGCGAATGGTAGTGCAACTGTAACGGCCGCGGATGAAGGTTGTGGGGTGTTAACACTGTTAGATGCCATAGTTTCTTAGATTGTTGGATAAATGGCTACAACAATGTTAACACTATCTGCTTGAGTCGTGCGTAGCACTGTCCTAAGAAACTATTTCATGAAATTGAAATGTTTCCCCAGGATTAAACAAGCCTTCTTCTATTTATTGCGAACAAGAAAGACAAACTTTCTTGTTGCAAACTAGAAGGACCAAAACTAGCAAATTAAAACCAGCAGATGTATATATAAAAATGAGAACAGAATTATCAGGAAGATATCAACTAACAAAAAATTAAAAGAGAGAGAGAGAGAGAGGGATAGAGCAGCTATCAAAAGATATTAACTGAAGCTGCTGGGGTGATCTTCTGAGAAAGGAATGGATCCTATTTATAGACTTCAGAATGGGGTGCAACCCTTCTCACTTCCGATGTGGGACAAAGACTGCAACTCTTCTCACTTCTCAATGTGGGACAGAGAAAGCAATACTTCTCATTTTTCGATGTGGGACAAAGAATATTTTGAAATACTATATATTTTACAACAAAACTATCTCCTCTCATTCGCCCTACTCAAATGGGAAGCAAGAGCATCTCTAATCCTCTTCCCACTCTCATCTACCTCTCCATCAAACACTGGAAACTCTTGATCCCTCGAGCACTCTGCATCTTCATCCTGCACTGCCTCACTGCACTTTATGAGAAAATTGTGCAGCAAACAACACGTAACAATTACAAATGGAAATGCCTCAACACACTGCTCACTCCATTTCTTCGCCACAAGTTTCCACCTTTTTCTCACTCTGCCAAATGCCATCCTCACCAACTCCATCCCACTGCTATGAACTGAATTAAAAGCCATTTCGGACGAATTCAACCCAGCATTTTCATCCGATTTCTTATAAGGCGTTAAAAGCCAAGGCAAAAGTGGAAAACAGGAGTCCCCCAAAATATATTGTGGGATTGAATTTCCATCACTAAGCTCAAAACATGGCCCATTTAAGTACTCTTTCGTCTCCTCAACGCCCGACAAAAGCTTCGACTGTCGAAGAACCTTTTCGGGCTTCAGAGTGCTAGGCCACCCAGCTGAAACATCCAAGAATCTCCCTTCAGAGTCCACGAGAGCTTGCACTACCAAAGACCCATTTTCACCCAATAAATCACCATCCAATTTGAATTTCTCCAACCCCAGAACGCCACAGCAATTTGGCAGAGAAATCCACCCAAAACCCACGATAATGCGGTTGATATCTGACTTAAATTCAAACAAATGGCCCAGATTTTCATTGATGGCTTTGCAGACCGTGTAAAAGGCGCGGCAGGCGGCGGGTGAGTCAATGTTGAAGCGGCGGGAGACTGCAGAGAAGGAAGCGGAGTGAGCTAGCCGAAAAAGGGTGGCTGCAAGGGCGAAGTTAGGGGGGGAGAGGAGAGAGGGAGGAGAGAGAAGGAGTGAGCAGGCGGGGGAGGAGAGTAAATGAAGGCTTGGACAGATTCATAGGTTTCCCCGGATGCAAAATGTGCTCTGTCTTGCTTCCCGTAGAAATTAGGATGCGAACTTTCAAAAAGACCCCGTCTGGCCGTTGTTTTCTGTACAGATACATGAGTTTTGGGTAGCGACGTCGTATAAGTCCTTAATTGGTACAAGAATTTTAGTTAAGGGACTTAATTGGTGCGATAAAACTTTTAGGGACCAAATCGACTTTAGTAAAATAATTTGAGGACTAAATTGACGATTTTCCCTAAAATGAACCCATCCTACTTCCAAACCAAACATGTAAGGCGTTAATAAAGTTATATAATAGTCTTGAAAATTTTAAAGATTTTTAAGTTTGCACCATATTTATAAACCCTGAATTTTTTGTATTGCCCCCTTAAATTTAAAAAATTCCTTTCTTTATATAGATTATTCTTTGAAATTTTATATATTCCACTTTTATTCTATATTTTTCCGCTAAAAAATAAGATATTTTATTAATTATCTCTAACAAAAAATATGAACATATTTCAAATTAAACATTAACAACACTCTAATGGGAGAAAAGGATTTGACTTTTTAAATCAAAGCACATAATATATTTCTTATATAAATTTAGAAATACGATTTATATTGAAATTGACCATTGTACCTTCTTATCACAAGATTTTAATTCCGCCATTGTAAATACGCATTGTAGAGTTTATAATTCCAATTATGGAATACGAATTAAACACTTCTTAATACATTCTTTTTTGTCAATTATCATTGAAATTCATAATTTTTTCTCTTTATTTTTTTCCAAAAAAAAAAAGAGAGAGTCTATATTATAGCTTTAGTTTTGTTGTTGTATACTCTACAAAGGTAGCATTAAGAAAAAAAGGGCAAAAAAAAAAGGTTAAAGGAGAACACGTGGATCTCTGGTCACGGCTTGTTTGGTTCTTCCTTCAACCGAGAGAAGAACTAAAATAGGAGAACAAGGAACAAACACAACTCATCAGCCATCATCACAACTCATCAGCTTCATTACTCTACCGAAGAAATACAGAAGAAAATCGCAGTTAGCTGATGAACTAATTTTCGTGTCTGAGTTGAGAAATGGAGAGCTTCAACTTCCCCAAAGCCGTGGCGTTTTTGGTGGTTTTAATAGCCACCAATCTCACCGGAGCAATTTCGTCTACAGTTTCCCATTCCACCGCCACAATGCACACAAATAATTGGGCAGTCCTAGTCTGTACCTCTCGATTCTGGTAAACCCCAATTAATTCTCCCCTTTTTTGTCTAATTTTCTTTTCTCCTATTGTGACTGCATTTTCTGATACTGTAGATATATTATTCTTTGCTTATTTTTCAGGTTTAATTATCGTCATATGGCCAATACTTTATCCTTATACCGGTATGATTAAACCCTAGCACCTTTATGTCACAAAATTGATTTTTTTCCGTTGATTTTTATTTTTATTTTAGTCAGTTTGTATTTTATACGGATGTGATGGCTGTTTAGAACAGTGAAGAGGCTAGGCATACCGGATGAGAGGATAATTCTGATGTTGGCAGATGATATGGCTTGCAATGCGCGCAATAAGTACCCTGCTCAGGTTTTCAACAATGAAAATCACAGGCTTAACTTGTATGGAGATAATGTAGAGGTAAATAGTCTGAATTTCTTGTAGATTTTACTTTTTATCTGATAGAGCCAATTTTGAAAAATTTTAAATTTATCATCTTTTAGCTTGTTTTCGGTTTTTCGTACTTGATATTATAGGTCCGTACTGTTTTGACATGAGAACAATTGCATGATTCTGAATTAGAAGAAAAATGGATGCTGTCACACTTTAATAACCATGAGTTCGTTTATTTTGAATAATATTTACATTGATGTTATTTTGTGAAGGGATTTCTTGAGTGTAGCCCACTGGTTAAGGGCCTTTGTTCCTTGTCTCAAAGCCAGCTTTTAATTCAAACCGTCCTCATCCCCTTTTGAATTCCTTCCCTTCTTAAATTTTTTCCCTAAGAAAGGAACATTCAAATAAGTTAAACTCTCGGATTTTTAGTGAAAGATTGGATTGGTGTAGTGAGTAGTTACTGTCTCTTTTATGTTGGGTTTGCTTGACAGAATAGTGGAAATTCTAGTAAAAAAAATAATTTTCTGTTGCATTAAATTCAGATGTTTCATTTACCTGGACGATGGATTAATTTTGTTGCTTGAAAATGTCAGGTGGATTATCGAGGTTATGAAGTGACTGTTGAAAATTTTCTTCGCGTCTTGATGGGTCGTCATGAAAATGCTGTGCCTAGATCAAAACGTCTTCTAAGTGATGAAGGAAGCCATATTCTTGTATATATGACAGGGCATGGTGGAGATGAGTTTCTAAAATTCCAAGACTCGGAGGAGCTTCAGAGTCATGATTTGGCTGATGCTGTCAAACAAATGAAGGAAAAAAGAAGGTAAAAAGTTAGATCTTCAGTAGAGTTTATGTAAGGATGATACCAAAAGGTCTCTGAAAGACTATATTTGAAACTAAAACCGAGAAGGACTAATCTTGATGTTAGGTTCCAACATATTTGACTTTTAGATGCAGGGATTTACATAAATTGCCACATCTTGTCATTCTGAGTTAGATTTTAGCAATCACATTAGAAGAATAGTGAAATTATTTAAGCTGTCTTCGTGGTTGTTGAATTTCCAGATTCAAGGAGCTGTTAATTATGGTAGACACTTGCCAAGCAGCTACTCTCTTTTCTCAGGTTAGATTTTGCCATCTGATATATTGAGAACATCTAGTATTAGTTGGAAGACTGATCATGGTAAAAAAGTACACTAGGAAATTTACTGAGGAAGCATTGTTAGTCGATAGTGGATAACTATTGTTGTTTATGCAGTTATATGATTACTTTTTTCTTTTGTCTAGTTGTGTAAGGATTTTGTTGTTATTCTAGTTGGTTTCTTTGGTTTGTCAGGAGTATTAGAATTTATGTAGGATGTTTCTGCTGCAATGGTGATTGTCTCTTGAGATTAACAACATTATGTTCCACTTGAAGAAACTTGATCGGCCTGAGTTAAAGTAAATTTTCAGGCTTGCCTGCACTGACACTTGTCTTGCTTATTGAATCCACTGCTAATGTACTTTCATCTGTTCTTTTAGCCTTTAAGCGATAATTCCTACCTACCATCATTTTTCTTTTCCTATTGAAAATTTTTATATTTTCTGGCAATTATTTGTGATCATTCAAAAATCTGGGACTTATTTGTGATTGTTCAAAATATCTATGTATGCGAAAAGCCTAAATTTTAGTCGTCATACAATGTCATTTTGTACCGTGAAGTGAGAGACGTGTTCTATTTCTTGCTTTGCAGCTTCATTCACCAGGTGTTTTGGCTATTGGGAGTAGCTTGAAGGGAGAAAATTCATATTCGCATCACTTGGACTCTGATGTAAGTGAAGAGATTGTGGAATCGTCAATTTGTGATTAGTGAACCTCTATATAGATAGGGCACCAACAGTTTTCTGCAATTGTAGATTGATTTCTTTTGTTTTGTTTACTATCAAGATTTTATTGGGTAAATTATGCTAACTTTTTACGAGGATCATGGTAGCTACAAGGCCTCCCTTGAGTTTTTAATGTTACATTGGCCACTCTTATCAATATTAATACTCCTACAACAGTGTCCCCCTTAGTGTACTTACTATGACCTTCCCTCTCTAATGTTTCTCCCAAATTATCTTTGGAATTTTTTTTAATAATTTTTTCCCTGAAAGGTCTATTTCATTTTTAAAACCATAAGGAGGCTCTTGAAATTCTTACATCTCTCACTGGAGGTCAGTTGGATAATGCTTAATCACAATGACAACCCTGCCCCCTTCCCAGTCCATGTTGATATTGGCTTCTCTGAAACCTTTTTTTGTATGTCGCAGGTTGGCGTCTCTGTTGTTGACCGGTTCACCTTTTACACTCTTGCCTTTTTTGAGAGGCTAAACATGTATAACAATGCTTCTCTAAGCAGGTATATGTAAATCAATATTGCGTATGATCATTGGATACAATTCACGATTCTAACTGTGCTTGGCTTCTGAATCTTTATTGACTAAATTATTAGGTTTTAACCTTTGATTGATTAGATTTCACTATGACATGTTTTCACAAAATTACTGAACAACATTCTGGATGCTTCTCTTTTGGGAATTTCTAGAGGATTACTTCTCAGAGCAAGTCCCGTCTTCGATAGATGCTGGCACTTTCCGTGAAGTATTTCTCTGACATGAAGTAGGAAATGATCGAGAGATACCATGATAGGGATAGAAATGAGAATGTTTATATTTATGAACTTTTCACCCCCTTTTCTTCATTAAATGGTATAAGAACCTCTGATGCTACGACTGCAACCATAGTGCGTATTTTATCAGCGAGTTCTGAATAAAACTTTTTTTAATTAGCAAGCTGTTTAGTTGTTAAATTGCAGTGAGATTTCATGTTTCTTGGAGCTGCAACACGTGACCCCAAATGGAGGTTAAGTTATCTATTCAATCCATCTGTAGCATGTAATGACTGTGTGCCTTTTGAGAACATCTCAATCTTAATCTTATATGTAATGAATTAGTGACAGCATTTTATAACATCAGTAAGTGTGCCTGGTGAACACTGTCAATGAAATGAGAACCTAATATCCTAAGGAGGCAAGATGGTGCATTACCAGATTTTTTTTACCATGCCACTTGAAACTTTGTGGTTTGCTAGTCTTGATCATGACACACCAATTTTTGCGATTTTGCAGTTTGTTCAACTCATATAATCCAAATTTGCTTTTATCAACAGCATATTATAGGACAGATCTATATCAACGACGATTGGAAGAGGTATGTGAAGTTCAGATCGCTCTTGCTCTGGTTCACCATTTCATCAGTCTTAATTTGTTTCAAGTTCTTCATTATATATTGAAAAGATGACTTTCTCTCCCAAAAACGAAAAATGGAGAAAGGGGTAATAAAGAGAAAGTGTTGAAAATGATTAGAGCAATCTCATATAGGTCTTTGCCCATAATGAAGAGTAATGTCTTGATGAGGTAGAAAAAAATCAATATGAGGTTTCAAATATCTTTTGCCTAAGATAGTTCAGAACATTTATGCAAGGATTAGACAATTACCTAAATATTCCTTCTTTTCAAGTCTTTTATAGGATTAGGTCGAATTACTAATGACCCTTTCCTGTCTATAATATCTTGCTACTCTCTATCTGTAACATGTTAATTCGAAACTGAAAAAGTCTAGGAGAAATTATAGGGGAAATTTTTTCACGATGAGTTATAGGTATTACCCAACTATGGGAGTCAAATTTCTCCTGTATGGTGAAAATAAAAATAATGGTACTTGTTGAAATGACATAAGAAGGTAAATATTGAAATAGGATTCATGAGTGCCTTATTGAGCTATTTGTATGTCAAGATAACTTTCTTGAATCAAGTTTGGTGCTCATGTATTTGTGCTACCTGATTTTCTTTTGATAGGTACCTGTGACGAACTTCTTTGGTTCAGTCATGGAAACAATTCATACTGACTCAGCTTATGGAGCACTTTCTGGCAAGCAACTCAAAAGTGGTGAAATCAAGATGTCATCAGATTCATCAGGGGAAGACAGGCAAAGAATACTAGAAAATTCAGATGTTAAGGACCAAGGTAGCAGTTTGAATATCAAGGTGAGTAACGTCTGATCTAACCTGTCTGTGTGAAGGATTAAATTATTATTCGCACTGCTTTTGAATCACAGGAAAATTAGCATTATCGTCATGTAGAAAGTATCTCAAGTATTCTGAGGCTAACATATTTCAATGGGATCGTAAAGTTAGGACTAACGTATTTGCTGTATCTGATGCATATAATCATTGCCTTCAGCGCGCATTTCTTTAAGATCAATGAATGATGTGTGGTATTTATTATTTAAAGGGGGGAAAAAAAGATTCGGGAGGAAGGTCTGCAGCATCATACTTATGTTCCTATAAAATTAGAAACTAATATTGTTGATGACGCATTACGAAAAATTTACTAATACGCGTCTAACCACAGGATCAACAGGTGACTTGTCCTTTTACACGGACGTTGAGTACTATTCACGAGAGAGTGGAAAAGGTCAAAGATGTCGATGGCTTGGTGAACTTTGGATTAGTACTTGTGATTCCTTTGTTGGCAGTTTCCTCTTGGCTTTCCAGCTGAGGATGGACATATCCCTGTAAGTCATTATTTCTTTCCATGCAGAAATGTGTGACTTTCATCTAAGTGATAAAATAAACGATCACTTGAGAAAATTGTTTCTGTCCAGCTTGATAAAGTAAACGATCAAATGGTGAACTTAACCAAAGTTTACTTACTAAAGGGTCATTCTACCACCTGTTTGCTTGAAAGGCATATCCTAATAAAATATAAAGCTGTATGCTTTCGACTTTACTGTGTGCTTCTCGGCCCTAAGTAGAACCCATTGGAGTCACTTATTGTTATCTAGGTCGAACAATGGCCACCCTGCACGTTATCTGGTCTCTGTTCTCTTCTAATGTTTCATTGGATATTTAGCCTTGTTGCAGGTTTACAACATGCAGTTCGGCCTTCTGCTTGAAATAGGAAAGACACATTAACTGCATTGACATGATTTTCATTCCAAATCAGAGAAGCCATCAAAAACCAAGAGGACCCATGGTGGCAAACGCTGGAGTTGGTGAGCAGTCGGCAAATGCTAGGACCCTTGGTTGTTAATTCAAGCTTTCTCACCACACCAAACTGAGGGTTTATCTTGTGGGATCTTGTACTCTTAATTGTTGTTTCCAAAATTGAATAATGACATGGTAAATTGTTTTCCTTCTTGTTACCACTTTTCTTCTCAGCCACGCGGGGAGTTCATCAAGTCTAGTCTAACCTCTTAATCCATATTGTTGTAAAGAAATACTCTCGAGGATAGATTATTCGAGTAGAGGAGTTATCCAGAGCAAGAACACAAGGATATTGAAGTCGCAGGTTCTTTGAAGAATTAAGTGCTTCTTAATTTACAGCTTGAGATGTATTTTACCTGCGGCGTTTTTACTTGTTCTTTTGCTAAAGACTCGGGGGCTTCGGTTTGGCACATTTCTTGAACATACCTCTTCGACAATTGCTGAAGGAAATCATAATATTTGTGAACACAGTTGGGGATAATAGTGATAATAAATGTTGAACCTATATTAATTACACGTTTAATTCGTGATTGGTAGTGAGTTACTCCATCGAATTTCAGTAAACAGTTCAGCTTTCAAAATTCAAAGTGCATCAGCTTATTTCCAATATGCGTCCATTTTCACCGGCTTGAAATTCATAATTTCGACATGATAAAAGAGTAAATTTACCAAAAACAAAAAAAGAAGATGATCATTTTTGCCTTTCCTTTTCTCATTTCGTATAAGAAAAACTGCGGGGCAAGGTCACTTAGATAGTCTTATATCAACTTTCTCTTTTAATATCAACTTGAACAATATTTTCTTTTTTAAAAAAAAAAGAATAATATTTTAAGCATTTTAACATGACTAAGAAATCTTTTTCAATCGGTCACTATTTATATAGAGTTATATAATATAATTTTAAAAGTATTTGATTCATTTGTTCAATTTTTCGCTATTTAAATGAATGGTGGAATCACACAAATTTCAGAATTTTAAATGTAAAAGCTTTTCTAATATGGCAAAAGTGTCTGAAATTTGGAAAATAAAAATATTTAGCACTTGGAGATGTTCCTCCTTACAAAAAAAAAAATAAAAATCATTTTCCTCCTCCAATGCCAAACCATATTGCGGACATTTTTCCATAGAAGTAATTTTGACCAAAAAAACGGTTCTGTTTGGATTAAGAGGTTTTCAATAAAAAATTTCAAATTTTGTTTTGCTTGTATCATACACACAATTTCCAACCATCTTTTTATCTCACATACATCACATCATAAAAAGTATTACAGTAATTATCTCAAATAAATATTTCAAATAATCTTCAATCCAAACAAATTACATTGCAAAAATTATACATTGCAAATTACAAATTTTTCAACAACAAAGAAAAGAAGGAAAGAAAACTAATGGAAAAGAAGACCAAAAAGAAATTCAAAAATAAAAGAAAAAGAAAGGGAAAATGACCTGTTTCATCCCTTACATTTCGCAAAAATATTCTTTTCGTCCCTCACTTTTAAAATGAAGCAAATTCGTCCCTGACATTTAAAAATTAAAACTATTACATCCCTGAACCTAATTTTCAATCTGAATCAAACCACCAATCAACCTGATTACAAATTTTGGGGGTGTAATTGGTAGATCACTTGGTTAACTCAACTTGATATTCATGTAAAATTTAATGAACCTAAAAAGAAAAAATAAAAAATTATAACATAAAAAAGAAAGATTAATCTTTTCTACATTATCATTATATACACTGATGGTTTTATGTACCGCCATATCATTTTAATTTTAATTTAAATACCAAATTTTATATTTATGATACACATCTAGATTCGCAAACAGATATACTAACGGTGCATGAAAAGATTTATCCAAAAAAAAAACTCTACTATTCCAAAACAAAGAATGGCCTTTTATGTTATAATTTTTATTTTTTTGGTTTAATAAATGTCATATGAATATGATGAAGTTGACTGAATGATCTATCAATTCTATTTTCAAAATTTATTACTGGGTTATTGGATGGTTTGATTCAGATTGAAAATTAGGTTCAGGATGTAATAGTTTTAATTTTTAAATATCAGAGACGAATTTGCTTCATTTTAAAAGTGAGGGACGAAAAGAATATTTTTGCGAAATGTAAGGGATGAAACAGGTCATTTTCCAAAAAAGAAAATATACATAAAATATTAGTTAAGTACCAATAGTAGTTAGTGCTAAACATCTTTACGTCTCATCGAAGCATTTTCCGATGCTAAAAAGCGAAACACTGATTGGTAAACAAACAAATCATAGCCTTCCCCACCCACCGTCCTTCTCAAAATTCTACATTTCAATTCGTGAAATTTGTTCATAGATCTGATTTTCAGTGAACAGATCAATCCAAAGCTGCAGCAGCAGTAGCAGCATAGTTGTCCCCACTCAAAATTTTTCCTTCTGCAGCTGGAGTTTTTAATCAGAAATGGCTGCAGTTTCAGTACATAAATTTGCTGATTGCGTTACTTGCCATGCTTGGAGCCCTGACCAATCCAGTACATGCCTACTGCTCTCTTCTCTGTCCTTTTTTCTAAATTCTGTAAGAAATATTTGTAGAATTTGTCTTATCAAGGTTTGTGGCATTAGCATTTAGTACTAGCCTTTTGGTTTAAGTCTGGACGGTGGAGTCATTTACCTCAATTGGTAATTCTGAGTTTTGGGTTGATTATATCTGAAGGGTTTTGTTTCATGTTTTTTTTTGTGTTAGAAAGATGACTTTTTTATACTGAGCCTTTGTGCAGAGCTGTTGTTGTTCTAAGATTTTGTATACTTTAAAATAGCCTTCCTGCAATCCCCTAAAAGGGCTAGTCTTTTCCTTCAGTTTGTCCGACATGGCCCATAGGAAAGAACAATTTACTGGATGAGGTATCTTTGTGGAACCTGCTTCAGAGGTGCTTGGTTGTCTGTTCGGTGTTCTGCTGTCTGGCTGTTATTTTCTGGTCTTGCCTTTCACCCCTTACACAATTTTACTAAATGAGAGAAAGTTGTCCCAGATCAAAAATAAAAGGAAACAGGCAGTGGAGGAGACTGCAAAATATCCAGGAGCCTATATGGATTGCCATTGCAAAGCTAGTGGCCTAGTGATAGGAGATAACTATCTATAACCACATTTGTGGTTTGCATTTACATTTCTAATGATTAGTATTCTATCATGTTACAGGGCTTTCTTATCTTTCACTTTCGTAATGATTATTCGTTTGAGTTACAGTTTTGGTTCAGAAAAACAGTTCTTGAAAATCTGGAATGTGTTCTGCAATTGTTGGGTATTGGTTTGTTGCTTCAAGTATGTATAGTCTGAAAAGTGTCTAATTTATGCCCAACTTGTTTGTAGTGATTGCGCTTTGTCCAAACAATGATGAGGTGCATATCTATAGAAGATCTGAGGAGGAGAAGTGGGAAAGGATCCATGTCCTTCAGAAGGTAACTTTAATGGTGCTTTTTTGCTCTTCCTGTGTTTGATTGTATGATAAGATTGGCGGGTTTCTGCTTTTTATGTACATCTGTGCTTTTACTTGGCAAACAGGAACCACTTTTTTGTCATCTCTTTCTGAACTTTCATATGCTTCTATGCTGTTTGGATTATGAGTTCAGCTTTTGACTCATGTCGCTGTAAATGGTGTTGGTTTTAGATATGCCTGGTCGATATCCCTCAAAATGCAAGCAGCTTTATGTTGTGTGTCTGAAATATCTTAATTTCCGGTTTTGATAGAAAGGAATGGGTTTAACATTATTATAAGACCTGACTTTGAAACTTCCTTATGGTTTATATTTCAGCATTGTACTCCAGAATATTGTATATCGCTAGAAAAGGTCATTTGTATTTAGTTGGACATTTTTCTTTATTATAAATGTTTTTTTGATTGAATGTTCATATCATTTTCCTCCCAAGATGGTTCTGTTTGAAAGTTTTGCTGAATAAATATATGCTTCTTGCCTTGTCTATCTTCTTACAGCATGATCAGATCGTTTCTGGGATTGATTGGAGTTCAAGGTCAAACAAGATAGTTACTGTATCTCATGATCGGAATTCGTGAGCGCCTTGATCTTGAGCCATTGATTATCTTGTGTTTTACATAGTTTATATCTTGATGTGAATTATGAAAATCTAATATTAGCTTCAGTCTTTTGGTTGTTCCCTAATCCCTCTCCTTCCCTTCCCTTTACCTTTCTCTGAAGTGCACAGTTACTGTATGGTCACTCTTTTTCACTGAAGTTTCCTTGTAGATATGTTTGGAACCAAGAAACAACAGAATGGGTGCCCACTCTTGTTATCCTTAGGTTAAATCGTGCTGCACTTTGTGTGCAGTGGAGTCCAAAAGGTGTGGCCTAATCCTTGCAGCTCCGTTAGAATTGTTAATTTTCATGTGTGAACATTGTCTTCATCATATTACTCTTTTGTCTTGCCTGATTGATGACTTGATGTGATGTTGCCTCTATTAGGAGTGCATGTAATTATTGTTGTCAAATTTTAACTCTGCTGCATCAGTGCCATGTTCATATGTGTCATGTTGTTACATTCAGCAAAAGGATGAGTACCTTAACAGGAACTTGCAGTATTGTCTGATAAGTGACCATCTACTATGATACTCTGGATCATGTGAAATTAATCGAAAAGTAGAGTATTCATTCGTGACTTCTTTCTTTCTGTTTGTCCTATTACTGACAAAATGACCGTCAAATAATCATGTTATGAGAAACTGTAGTAAAATGAAATATGCCAGAATTGATAAATAATTTCTTGGAATCAAAGATCCTTTTCTGAAGGCCAGCCTATTCTATGGGACTGTTCTAAGCAAACAATTACACTTAAACTATGAAATAGAATGACTAATTTTTTATGCCTTCCCTGCAATCGATATTTGGTAATTGAGCAAAATTTTAATATGCATAATTTGCTATAGATGGTAAAGACAAGCATTGGTTCTACCTTTCTCTCTCTGGCATAGACACACAGCACTCAAGCACTAAAAGGAAATGAGTTGTTCCCTGTGCACAAGGAGATATATCAGGACTATCTATCCACCATATTAGAGTTTGGAGAAGATTATATGACCCAGCATTAGAGTGTCAAAAAATGAAAGAATTAAATTGTTTAACCTATAGTAAGTGTTCATGTCTATAGGTGGATATCTGTTGCTGATTAATTATGAACCAAAGCCAGCACAATAAATCCATCTCCTAGATTCTGTAACTTGTTCTTTTGTGGCAGAAGGCCATCCGAAGTACAAAATTTTTTGTTAGAAAACAGCATGGTCCTGTCAAGATAATGTTGGCATTGCCTAACATTGTTGTGGGTGTTGATGGAATCGCAACGTTGTTTAGATTTTATCTTTTTGCATCGTATGAAATACAGTTTTGGATGTACTTTTCACATTTGACAAATTCTATGATCTTTCTTTCTTAATCAAGGAAACAAATGTCTGTAATTTTTATCTCCTTTCCTAGCTAATGAATTACACTGGATTTCTTGTTTTATCGAACTCTGTTGGGTTGACTACTCTGCTGTTAATGTAATCATTGTTGATTTTCTTTGCAATCTTCTTAGTCTATCTAATTTTTCTTTCAGAGAATAAGTTTGCTGTTGGAAGTGGGGCTAAAACTGTTTGTGTGTGCTACTATGAGCAGGAGAATAACTGGTAAACACTATTGTCAAGTTCTGTGTAGCTAGATCAAATACTAGTATTATACCCCTTGGCTTCCAGTGGAAAGCCTTTATCTTTGGTCTTCTTTATTGACATTTATTAATCGTTTTATTGTTTTTTAGAGTGGTCTATGAAGTGTCAAGTAGGCTTTTTTGTTTCTTTCACATCTTTTGCATGATGGTATTGTTTTTTTTTTTCTTTTTTTGTAAATACCTTTCCACCCCTCCCCACAGACTTCCTATCCCCAATTGCCAAGCAAGGATTGGAACCCTGAACTTGGCAGTGGTGAAGACTCTAAAAGCTCTCCCTTGGCCACTAGGTTGACCCCAGTGGTTATGATGATAATCAACAATTACTGTAGTCATGTTTTCTAACCTTGACATATATTTCTGTCAGGTGGGTTAGTAAGCTTATCAGGAAGAAGCATGATTCATCCGTTACTAGTGTTGCCTGGCACCCCAATAATGTGAGTCTGGTGTCATTTTGACCTTAATTCCCTGTGCCAATCAACCAGATGTTAATTGGAGCATCAGAAAACACTTTTTTAGCTTTCAAATATAAATAATAGGAAAATTAATGGAACTGGTGATTATGATGATTGGAGTGGTTACAATGTGCACCTCTTCAGCTGCATCTTTTTTTTTTAATTGGTTTTCAGGAATGACTTAGTTTCTCTTGCATGTTGCTTGTAAACTTTTTGCTTGGTTCTTAAGTTTTGTTTTTTCTGCATGTAATTCGATCAAAGTTTCTGTTGCTTGAGATGTTCATCTTGGAAAGGAGTTTCATGGCTTTATCATGCATATGCCCCTCGTTTAAGTAACAAAGGGATTCAGTAAAAGAAATGATAAGAGAAGCAAAAGATGCATGGTGAAATGTACTGTACAAAAGGATGTGCCAGTTGGTTAAAATGGCATTTGGTAGGATAAGGATATGTTTAAGTCAAGCTGAAAGCTGTAAACACCATGGAGCTATGCTAATCAGCTGAACAGCTCTTTTAGCTTTTTGATTGATTTGTATTTTGGCTTTGCCTTCCCGCAGATCCCTGGTGTAGTATTGCTTCCCGCCTAGCAATCCTGGTAATTGGAACGAAGGGCTTCATGTGTTACACCTTCATGTTTATCTCTGTGCCTTTGAGTGGACCTCCAACTCTAAGAAAGCCTATATCCACTCGAAAGGATTTCTAAGTTTATGAATTGCGTATGTTTGAAATAAATCACTGATGCATCTGAAGTACAACATTATTTTGTACAATAATATGGTTTCTGTTCTTTTGATCTACCACATGAAAAAAAGGATATTTCCTATTTGTAGATTTTATGTTGATATGGGAAGAAATGTTTGAGTGATATCTTTGTTGTAATGCAAACCGCTGCATTTTGGTGTAGATCTCTTGTTCCTTTCTGAGTTAGTGGTAACAATATTTTTCATGTATAGATATTCCTTGCAACCACATCTACTGATGGAAAATGCCGAGTATTTTCTACTTTCATTAAAGGCGTTGACACAAGGTATGTGTTTGAAATTTTAATCTTTTTCCCATTTACTGTCTAAAAAGCTTGGAGAAGATGCATTCACCTCATAAAAAAAGAAATACAATAAATAAAGAAAGAAATCTTATCAGTGTGCAATTGTTTGTTGGCAGGGAAGCGGGTTCAGGTCCTCCTTCAGATTCTAAATTTGGAGAGGTTAATCTTACCTTGCTTCTATTTGCACTTTTTGTTCCTTGCATGCAATGAGTTTTATTATTCATTTCTTACATTATCAAGTCCGAAAATTTTAAGCCATTTGCATAATATCATATCTGTAAGAGACCAGGTGGATTACGTAATCTATTCCTTAAATTAGTGAATAAATACAAAGATAATCAATTCATCGGGGTGGATTTTGCCTTTTATTGTTATCTCATGAACTTTTTCAAGACTAAATCCTACATTTAATGTTATCTCTCCTTCGCAATCGGCGGGCAGCAAATTGTTCAACTTGATCTCTCATTTTGCTGGGCTTTTGGTGTCAAATGGTCCCCAAGTGGCAATACTTTAGCCTATGTAGGTGAGGAACTCTTTTTTTATTTTATTTTTTATTTTTCTCCTTTCTTTTTGCCAAATTGAGGGTTTTGCTTCCGACTTCATACTGGCAGGCTGCAAACTAAGATGCTTTCAATAGTTACATATTCTGTTCACTGCAATCAAAGTCAAGAATGCTGTTAAGCTTTGATTCTGGTTGTAGTGACTTGAATGTCATTGCTATTAGCAAATGATTGAATAGGAAATCAGAAATAGATATTACTTTGTGTTCATGTTAAAGAAAATTGGCATTCGGTACAAACATTTTTCTACATGTCTCACTAATATTCGTTAAGATTTGGACTTATTTCTCAGGTCACAACTCAATGATCTACTTTGTTGATGATGTTGGACCCTCTCCTTTAGCTCAAAGTGTTGCACTCCGTGATTTGCCTCTTCGTGATGTGGGTCAGAAATCATTCTCAATCATTTACTAATATTCTTACACTTTATATATGTTGCATTAATGACTAAGTGAGATTGTATTTTTATCCTGCTAAATTTCAGGTTTTGTATCTTTCTGAAAGAGTGCTGATTGGTGTGGGGTTTGATTGCAATCCAATGGTTTTTGTAGCAGATGAAAGTGGTCTATGGTGGGTTGCCTTGTTACTCTTATGTGTACATTGTAGAAAGTAATTCTTCTTCTTGTTGTTTACCCATATGTTGATTTCTTTGCTGTAGATTTCCGTTCCAGAGCCTTTTATTGTATCTTTATTGGGATCTCCACTTCTAGCTTTGTGTTGTTATCATGTCCAATACATCTGGTATTCACTATTGATTTGTTTGACAAAGCAAGGATTTTTATGCTGTCACAAGTCTGAAGTCTTATCTTTTAAATGATATTGTAGATTTTGTGCTTTATTGTATTCTTCAGTTTTGGCAACAACTGGTATGCAGAGGCTTTGGTTTCCATCAAATGCCTCTGATCCCCTTCTATCTCTCTCTCTGGAGCTTGAACTTCATTACTGTGATTCTTTAGGTATTTCTTAGGGTGATTCTGAAGCTCTTGTAATTTTATATGGTTTGGAGCAACTCAAGTTAAAAGAATTGCCATACCTGTGGGCCAAAGTTTAGTTTGCCGGAAGAGGTGTGAAGGTTGTGTGTCTATTTAATTTAGAAATATAATTTTGGGATAAGACGGGATGGGGTGCTGAGGATTTGACTCAGTATTATAACGACAAATCTGCAAACTACCATTGTGAAAATCATGGTATTCTGTTGCATAAGGAGTATGCCCTTGTTCACTTTGACCAGTTAGCTTTAAAGAAATTTAGATTTTTTTTTTTTAAGAATTGGAATAGAATAACAGTGTAGACATCTCCAGATCAGTTTTCTTGGATGGCCTTTTGTGGTCTAGCTCAAGATTGGGTAAAATTGATACCAACTCGTACCGGGAATTGAGTAAGCCCAGTTCCAGCAATTTTTGCATTCTGCCATTCTCATTTGAAGCTTGCCTCTGAAGTTGAGTTGGTGTATATTTTGTACACATGAACTGGCCAGCTAAAATATGGGTGAAACCAACAATGGAAACTATTTCAGGATTGTAGTAAAGTTCCTTTTGTTACTGGGTAGGGTATTGACTGCTGATGTACTTACAAAGTCAAGAATGCTTTTTGGAAGTTGAAGGTTGTTTATGCGAATGCTAGTGCATTGCTTGTTTATGCGAATGCTAGTGCATTGCTTGTTTATGCGAATGCTAGTGCATTGCTTGTTTATTGGATTTTTTAAAAAATTTAAATGGTCTCATTATCAATGAAGTGATAAAATTATGTTCAGGGGTTTTCTGAGGTTCCTTGGTGAAAGAAAAGCAGCAGCTTCAAGTGCAAAATCTGGTTCACAGGTATCTCTTTTTCATTTGAGGGTATATAGATTGGGGTCCAAAGTGAGAAAATGCTATCGTACCACTTGAAACCTTTTCTGTTCAAAATTCCAAAGGATCTTGCTGCAGGGAGATATCCACTTGTCATTGAGCAAATTCTGTCACAAAATAGCCACCTTGTTCTCATGTTATATGGTTGAATTTTGATTTCCTATTATATTGCTGGATGAGTAGTTTCAGTTTTTATTTTGGGCCAATTTTATGTTTCAATTTTCCCTTTGTTATCTGGTGGAAGTTTTAGCTCACTCAATTCAGATTTAAAAATTTCTCCGTTTTTGGAATGCCTAGCTGCGTCACTAATGGCATTTGACTTCTATATAATTGATCACAAGATAAGTTGGAGCTTTATCTGTTTTCCAGTTTTCTGAAGCATTTGGAAAACTCTACGGCCAATCAAGATATGGAATTAGCAACAATAGTGTTCAACCTTCAAGGCTGCATGGTGGCATTCATGAAAACTGCATCAAGTACTGATTATGCTTGTCATTATGCCATCCCTTTTAATCTTTTTATCTTGGCATTTGTCTTTGACATCTGTTGACAAGTCATTGGCATAAATATTAACCTTCTCTTCTCTATCTTGGTTGCAGTTGTATTGTACCATTAAATAGGAAAGTGGGTTCAAAAGTAACCAGGTTTAGCACCTCAGGTTAGTCCAGATGAGCTTAGGTGTTTCCTATTTCAGCACTTCAGGTCCTAATGATGTGCACTTGAGAGACTCATAAGCCAAATCTTCCATGTTTTTTACACCTCAGGGTTGGATGGAAGAGTAGTCATTTGGGATTTGCAGAACCAAGAAGATTTATTAGACTATTTATGAGTCTTGGATTTTAGTCCAACCACATTGATATGGCGATCAGCAATGAGGGGTCATATTCCTCTATTGGCGGGTTCACATTACAGAGCAATTCGAGTAGTTATTCTAGATTCTAATGCCTTGTTACAAGAAATAGTATCTTATTATATGGTAGCTTCTTCAATGTGTTAATCTCCATGCTGGCTGGAAACAGTGATGTATTGCTGTTGCTCATAGCTTATGTAAGGTAGTGATTTATTCTTCAATCAGAATTTTATGAAGAATATTGCAAAATTTCTAGCTATTTCCACTTTTGATGCGGTTAAGTTTTCTTTTGAAATATACAAGAATGAGATTCCTGCTTTTAAGGTTTGCCACAGAATCCAGTAAATTGTTCTTTAACTGGCTTTTCAGTTGGTTGACTGTAGAGTACTTTTTGTCTCGTTAAACTGAAGCTTGCAGTGAAGCTTTTCCTTCTGTTCGTGCAATGATTGAGAAAGGTTGCAAATTTTCCAAGAATCTTGTTGTGGTTCTGTATGCCGCCAACTAATACTACCATTGAAACAAGAAATTCCCAAATTTGGTTCGGGGATTTAGTAATGTCTATCATGTTGAGTGCATATCCGTCTCTTCCCCAGTTAAGATGAATCAGTCACTGTAACTCATTAATTTACTCTGGATGACTTAAAAGTACATATGATACGCAGAAAATGGGGGCGTGATTGCTTCGCAGGGATTATCAATCTTTCCTAGTGGAACACTTGATTTTTCAGACGACACACCCTCTTTCTCGACCACCCTGGCCTCACTTCCCAGTACTTCTCCTCAACCTCCTCAAATGACGTTAAAACAAGATTCAAACTTGAACCCTTTAGTTCAAATGGTAGAATTGAACATGTATGTTTGGTTTTAACTTTAGCCAAATGCAGAAAGTAAGACTGATAAAGATCCCTGCAAATGAAACTATGGAGAGAGCCTCCGCGTTTGTTGATCGTATCTTCCATGTATCAATACAACTCAGGGCTCGACGGAAGAGTTGTCACTGGGGATTGGCAGGACCAAGAAGATGATTTATCGGATAGCTACGAGTCTCACTTTTTGTCAAACAGCATCAATATGGCGGTCAGGTTCACACTACAGCGCAATTAAAGTACTAATTCCTTTGTACCAGTTATGAGTAATCTCATCATAGATTACCTTCTTCAATATGTTCTCCTCTGTGCCTGGAGAGGTTTCTGAAATTATCCCTATGTGTAAACCAAGTAATTCGCCTTTTTTTTTTTTTTTTTTTTTGCAATTGATCAAAGTTTGGTGTGTTTTGACTCTAGATTCAGGTTTATAATCATCCACCAACACATTTCTAGCAGACTAGAACACATTGCTTTTGTTGAGGAAGTAGACAATCTTATCAATGGACCCAACTTGTTTGGCCAAGTAATTAACCAGGGGTGACTTTGATATCAGTTGTCAATATCTCATTTACTTTTAACTTTACCCAACAGAAAAAAAAAAAAGAATTCCAGGATAAAGAAACAACTCATAGCTTTCGAGAGGTGAGGTTTCTTTCTCATATAGCAGCACTTGAAATTTGAGCTTGAAAATAGATCCCAGAAAAGAACAGATGGCCTCCATTTGCATCGATCCTGTTTTGCGTGATATGGATTTGCTGAAAAACAACCTCAATGAGGGATAGGTGATTGATGGTGTTATCCTTCCTGTTGCCACTTACCAGCATTGTCTTGCCAGTTGAAGTTTGTTTCTCTTTGTAAGCATGATGGAGGTTTCAAAGTGTGGTTCTTTTCTTCTCATGATGGCAGAAACTGTTAAAAAGTCCCTGCAAACCATTCAGGTGTAAACCATGTTAACTATTTGTGTCAGAATTCAATATCTGTTGATGGTATGGATGAAGCAGACTGTTGAAACTTGAAAGAAGCTAAAAATTGCTTGTGTATTTGTACTTTTTGAGTCTTTGATGCTGATTTGAATGCTCTCATGTATCTCCCCATTTTAGCAATTTTAGAAGGAAAGACTACTGAAAGAAACAAGAGAGTGCTTGTGTACTACTTTTTAAGTGCTAAACTTAATACAGCTGTCAATCTCTTTTTTTTTTTCAGCTTTGGTTGGAAAGTTACAAGTGAGGAAGCCATTTGGGAAGATTTCAACTTTGCCATTATTGTATCTCATTGTCTTATTCTTCATCTTTCGGTTTGAGAGTTCAAGGAGACTCTAAATTTATTATCCAAAAAGAAAAAAAAGAAAAAAAAATGAGGAGACTCTAGATATTGTATTGCAAGATTGGCTGATGTATTTTATGGATGATTCTTTTTTGAGGCCCAGTAATTGATGACTTAGTAAGCAAAATAAAATTTTCAATGATCTTCATCATAGGCTAAAATTGTTTGTGATCATTGTAGCTCATTAGCAGATTGGACGAATCAGGTCAAAGTATTTGAGCAAATAAATGACTTTGAATCTAGTATTTGAGTTAATCATTACTCTGTCCCTAACAATTTAATAATTAAGCTTAGCAGTAGACTACGTCAAGATAATTTCTTTTTTAAGGGATGGAGATGGGAGAAGGAAGAACCTGAAAAGGGAGAATAGAATCATAATGGAATTCCCATAGTTGAACAAGGAATGAATTCTTAACTTCTAGATTACACAATTCAAATCAGTTTTTGCATGTTTGCAGAACCTCTTGTACATTTTTTTTGGCGTAAAAACTTGGACGTTTAGACAATAATGTTTCCTCAATGCCCTTCTATCTCAGTGTCATGCAAAGGGAATTAATCTGGTGGAACAATGATGCAAATTTGTCAATTTTCCATGAGTTGCAGAGTCCAAAAGCAAAATCATCCTCCTTTAAAAGAGATTTATTTGGAAAAACACGTTCTCAAGTCAAAAAGCACTAAGGGAGAGCAAATATGCCTAAATGAACTTTAAACTAATTGCTGAATTTATTTCTTGATGTCAATTTGGTTGCTGTAATCAACCTCTATTGTCTGGACTTTGAACTCTAATCTCAAGAAACTCATAATTCCCAATTTTGAGCATTGTTGACATTTTCTCAGTTTTTCTGTTTCACTTGGACAATAGGAGGTCTAATTAACTAAGCAACTTGGATGAACTTCCCTCTACAATTATGTTATAGCTCCTGAACTTGTTTCTGCATTTTTTTAATCTCTTGACTTGAACTCAAGATAAGATTGTTGGAGTAAAAGGTTGACTAAGTCTTGCCCTTGGACAGCAAATCTGACAACTGCAGATTCATTGGTAAGTTTTTGGGTAGTTTCTGAAGTTGGTTTGCCAGTAGTACTAGTCTATATATATTAGTAGCATCTTGTTAATTATGTCAGTGTAGGTGGAGGGTCTCTCTCAGGGTTGCTTGTTGCAATTTAAAATGGACGGACCCTTAAAAGACTCTTGATTCTTGAGTAGTCCCAACATTGATTGATAAACTAGTTTCTTGGATATTTCCCATACTTTCTTAGCCAACTAGTTTCTTGGAAAAAGGCAGGTCATGACTCTAAATAAATGGTAGGTCTTGTGGCTTGGATAAACTTAATCGATCTATGCATCATTTCGTGGCTCTTTGAGCTGAAAATAACGTTGGGGCAGGGGGAGCTGAACGTTGACATGGATGTCGGAACTTATCTCTGCATCATTTCGTGGATCTTGAGCTGAAAATAACGTTGGGGCATGGGGAGCTGAATGTTGACTTGTTGGATGTCAGTCAGGGACCTTGGAGAGCAAAAATGACATCCAAATAAGAGAAGGTTGAATTTATGAATCGTGTCCTAACCCTAGTACTACTACTATTAGTCTATAAATTGCTACAAATTCTTTACACTACATAAGCTTTGCAGATTCGGTATTGCCAATTGCAGAATACTCCGGCATTGTCTATACTGTCATGTCTTTCTTTTCTTTCCCCTTCTGTTTTGGTTGATAAATATCTCACTCAGCTTTACATTTTTCCAAAACAATACAAATTAAGGAAAAAAAAAATTAGAACCAGCCCTTCTGCTTATTATACAAAATAGCATCTGCAGCAGCACTGGTGTTCTGAGAGTGATGGAGTTGGCCACTGCTTGTATAGAATCCGTCGTCCATGAGCTTCAGTTGCTGGAGAAAAACCTCAGATACGATTTGGCTTATATGGTCGGTGAAAACAAGCGCTCAGCTTTTACGATCCTCAAGCTGAACTTAGCATGTCTCAGAACATTTCTTTGGGGTGCAAGAAAGTGGAGCATCAACATTGTGGACCTGGATCTGGAACTTAATGGGGAGAGTCTTCAATCTTTCTGGTCTACCATTGGATGTACCCTCAAGACATACCAGGATGATATTCACTCTCTTTGCCTTCGACCACAAAGTGAATACGTAGTCACAGATCAGGACATGGACATTATCTCTTTTATGGATCGATCAGGACGAGGTGAACATATATCAGCTTGGGAACCTGTGGTGTTGGGTTTTGGAGCAAAGATCACGTCTTTTAAGCCTAGAATCCTACAGACATACAGGGCTTTGTTGAACTGCTGCTCATCTCAGTCCCGATGTTCTTGCTTGAGAGACGAGGAACTTGTGGAATTCATGAAGTACCTTCGACAGGATCTTGCGGGTCTTCGTCGTTCTTTATTGTTCAAGGCGAACCCTACCGAGCCCGAATTCCGTTTGCATGCACAAATCGAGGCCCTCCAAGGTGAGCTAATATTCTTGATAAATCTCATTGGCTTTGCCAAATTGGGAAGCGTTGAACTTGGTCTATTGGATGCTCTATCGAATCTCCTTGAATATGGGGCTCTCCATGCAGCATTGATCTCTTACGAGTGTTCATTTTACAATGAAGATAGTAAGGGAATACGAGTCACTGAATATTTCTGCTCCAAAATTGGTAGACTCCTCCGGGTCATCAAACCTGTTATAGTTAACTCTAGACTCCTTGAGATGTATATCAAAGTCCTTAGTGCTTCAAGAACATCAGCACGGTTACGTTCCATGGAGATGGGTAAGCATACAATGGGCGACTTCAATGATTCCCTCATAAATCGCCTCTGGGAGCCGCTGTGGAGCAGTACAAGCTTGATGGGTCCTGTGAAACGTCAAATGCAAATACTGTACGAGGGACTCAGATTCTTGAGAAGCATTCTAAGGGAGCTGCCGGAGAATGTCCTGGATGAGCTCAATCCAAACATCGGAGATGTGATGAGTTGTGCAGGAATTATAATCTGCGCCCTTTTTGCCAGCGAAGTGGAACAAATTCCTTATCCTCTTGATGGCTACATTATGTTGGGTGATACCAACAAAAAAATCAAGCGTATTAGGGACGAGACTGGCAGATGGAGCATGACAACGAGTCTTCCTTCTGATAATTGCTTGGCAGGGCAAGAAGTTTGCAACTCTTTCAGTAGTCCTATGTCATCAACAGGTAATCTACATCTCCATCTGTCTATATATAATTTATAATGTCTCTCTCTCTCTCTCAACTATATTAAGTGGCGACAATCTCTAGAATAATTTCTGCGATAAACAAAAATGTTTAGGAAAATATAGGACAATAAATATAGATCGAGTTACAAAGGGCTTCTCATGACCTTTCAAGTTTAATTGAAATCCTTATTAAAAAAAAAACTAATTTCGACTTTTAACTGGTGAAAGTTACCTAAAAAAAATCTATGTAGCAAGAATAAGTAACTTCTCGACAATAAGTATAATGAGTCCAGATATGGTAGAATGATTTTACAATAAGTCTTTACTTTACACTGATATAAATGTTGTTTGCGGCCTCCACGTTCGACCTATAAGTACGTCTATCTTTCCTTTTACACTTGTTTGTGTAAGAGTTTATTTGGATGATTTATTTGAGATGATTACTGTAGCACTTTTTGTGATATGATGCATGTGAGATAAAAAGATGATTAAGAAAATAAAAAGGTGATTGAAATTTGTGAAGTAAATTATTTTGTTTCAAATTATCTCAATCCAAACACACTTGTTTTGCATGTTACAAATGTAATGATATATTATGCATATAGAATGGATTTGATAAGACATTATACTATCAATAGAGTCAAATATAATTATCCTCATAGTTTTGAAAAATTTTGTTTTAAAAAAAAACTTAGATTTTATGACTTTTAAATAAAAATTAATCTCATAAACACTGACAATTCATACATTACTGTCATTTAATGTATGATAACTAATTTGAAATTGAAATTGAAATCTAAATTTTATACATGTGTCATATCTATAACCGTGATATTATATACTATTTTAAATCTTTAATCTATGTGTTTCAAAAATAATTGTTTAAAGCAAGTAAAAGAATGCAGATACACTAACATGATTTTTTTCACATACTTGCGAATTTTGTTGATCAAGCAATGAACTTGTACATTCGTTTTACAAAGAAACCTGTATACATTTAAACAGCTCTACTAATTACAAATACTAAGTACCGAAAATAGACAAAGGTAACCCTAGTTTTAGGATCAATTCCCGTGCTTCCCAGGTTTAACCAAGGAAAAGAAATACACAAACATGATGTTGATAACAAAATTTGACGGAAAGAAATGTTTTGGGATGGTACAATCTCGAGTAAAGTAAGTGAAGTCTTACTAATACACTAGAAATGGATATAAAACAAATAGATTGCATTAGAAATTTTATCATTGGTTTTGTTGTTATATCATGGTTTTAAAGTTGTAACTCGTTATAATTCTCGACTTACAGGTATGCGCCTGCTTCCTCCTAGTCCTAGGATACCAGAAGTTCATGAAGTTGTGATTGGTTTTGATGATGAGGCACAAACAATAATTGGTCGACTTATTACCAGTGAATCAAGCCAGTTGGAAATTGTTCCAATTGTGGGAATGCCTGGATTGGGTAAGACGACTTTAGCCAAAAAAGTATATGGTGATGCTGAAATTGAGGGCCACTTTCACCTTCGTCTTTGGTGTACTGTTTCGCACGAATACAACCAAAAAAGATTGCTACTTGAGCTTTTGTGTTGTAACAGTGAATACACTCAAGAACAGCTCCGAGAGAAGGATGAGCATGACTTGCTTACAATGCTCTATCAAATGTTGAAGGGAAAAAAGTATCTCCTTGTACTTGATGATGTTTGGGACAGCGGGCTATGGAATGACTTGAATCTTGCCTTCCAGGATGCTCCAAAGGGAAGTAAAATTCTCATCACAAGTCGATTTTCTAACATTACTGCACGTGTTAACCTGGGTGAACCTCACTATCTTCGCTTGCTCACTGAGGAACAAAGTTGGCAGTTATTGCAGAAGAAGGTGTTTGGAGAAGAAGAATGTCCTCAATCAGTACACGGAGCTGGTATAGAAATAGCAAGATTCTGCGGGGGATTACCTCTAACAGTTGTTATCATAGCTGGATTTCTAGCAACTTTAGAACGTGACAGTTGGATTTGGGAAGAATTTGCAAGAAGAATAACTTTGACCATGGTGTGTGGCACAGACCCATGCAAGGCGTCACTGGAGCTCAGTTATGAAAATTTGCCTCCTCGTTTGAAGGCTTGTTTTCTTTACTTTGCAGCATTTCGAGAAGCAGAGAAAATAGGCACTAAGAATTTGGTGTGCCTATGGATTGCAGAAGGGCTTGTGGAAAGAATCCAAGGCAGGAGAATGGAGGACGTTGCAGGGGAGTACCTGATGAGCCTTATCGGCCGAAACTTAGTCACGGTAAGCGAATGTAGATCCATTGGTGGAGTGAAATCTTGTTGTCTTCATGATTTATTACTTGAGTTTTGTAAGGCCAGAGCGAAAGAAGAGAATTTTCTTCATGCATTTCGAGGATACGGCGAGCTCTCAACTTTTAATGAGCCTGCGGACATAACTCGGGTGTCCATTTGCACCACTGGAGAAGATTTTTCAAATTCCAGGCTGTTTTGTCCACGTTCAAGGAGTCTCCTATTCTTTTATCAGACTGCAGCAGAGGATTTTCCATTGGTTGATAGCTCCTTCCTTTTTTGCATTTATAAACATCTTATAGTATTGAATTTGGAGCATATTGCCCTGATGCAAAAGGAGTTTCCAAGTGGAGTTGAATCACTTCTTGAATTGAGGTACTTGGCCCTCAGATCTAACAGCATGGAGTTCATTCCACAATCTATAGCCAACCTCTCAAATTTGGAAACTTTTCGTCTCAAATCTCATGAAACCGTTTCATTGCCAGATACTATCTGGAACATGAAAAAGTTGAGGGTTCTGTGCGTATGGATTTTTGCTTGTCCCTTGTTGAATGACGACGTCCTTAAAAGCTCCTCCACTTTACCTAATTTAGACTTTCTTTCCACTCTGATTCTTCCTTTAAGTCAAGCAGGAGAAAACATTATTAGGAAGATTCCGCACGTCCGCCGACTGAAAATTTTGGTCTCAGATAATGAAGGAGCATGGGAAGCTACTGGCAGCTGCAACTTGAGTCAACTGGAAAGTCTAGAATCACTCACAGTGATGGGTGGTTTCATGCTTCCAGGGGATCATAATATCGAGTATTTTTTTCCCTCAGCTCTCAAAAAATTGTCCCTTAGTGAATTGGGACTGCCCTGGAGTAAAATTTCATTGATTGAACAACTTCCCAATCTTGAGGTCCTCAAACTACTCGTTTGTTCATTCCGGGGAGATACATGGGAGCTGGCCGAAGGAGGATTCCCAAAACTTAAGGTCTTAACATTGTCTCAAGTAGACGTTGTGATGTGGACAGAAGCAGACCCTGACAGTGATGATCATTTTCCATGTCTTGAGCGGTTAAACCTGGAAGGAAATTTAAGATTGGAAAAGGTCCCTTCTTGCTTAGGGAGTTTATCCACCCTTAAAATGGTCAAGGTGCGCTTTTGGGGGGAGGAGAGCAACTACGACAACGCTGTTGACAACTACTCAGTTGTCAATTTAGTTCGGGGAATTGAAAAAGAGCAGATTAACAACGGAATTGAGAATCTGAAGATCCTCATCCGTTATGTCCTGCCAAGATATTGAAGGTCATCAGCTGGAGGGATATACATGACTTAAGAGGTAACTTTTCTCCATCTTCTTAATAAGCTTGCAGAAACATTAATCCTGCATTTTCCGTGTGATTTTAATCCATCTCTTGCTTTCTAGACTCGTACTTTTTTCAGTTGCCGGAAATGCATGCATGAGTACATTGAAATTTGTGAATAAACAACTACTTTTTTTCCAAGCTGAGGTTGCTACTGGTTTTGGTGGTTTGAGATGATAATTGCTCATCTTTTTGAATGGTGTTGCATTGCTATTCTGATAGGGTTTTCTTGCGCGTAAATGTGGCCTGCATTTCTTTTGTTGCTTAGAGTGGATGATGGAGGTAAAAGCCGGAAGGGTGGTGACTCTTTCCTTTTCAAGAAGGTCGGAACAATCAAGGGAGCTCTCTACTCAGTCCACCTTGGAGTCAAGTCACCCGTTCTGCCCTCTGCAAAAACAGCATACAAATGTTTAAAAATGTTCCTATGAGTAAATATTTTTGGCTGTTGGCATGGAAGAAGTGTTAGTGTATTGAAGAAGCAAAATTTTCCATCTGTATTTTGTGTTGCTCAATTTAGTGATTGTTGTGTGCCTTTTCTTCTGTCAATCTATAGTCAATTTGCCCTATTGATGTATATATAGGGTAAATCACCTTTGATCTCCTGTGATTTGATACTATATCACACATGATTCCTGTATGCTTTAAAAATTTATACACAACTCTCTCATAATTTGAATTATTATAGCAGTGTCACTGTTAATTTTTTGATCTGCTGTCAATATTAAAAAAATCAAAATCAAACTAATAAATTGATTAAATCACCTTTTTACTGCTTTTTTTTTTTCTTTTCTTTATCTTTATCTTTTTCCTTTGGGAAAAGAAAGGATGATTTAAAGACTTTGACCTACTAAATCTTAAAAGATCTTATAATCTTTTTCAAATATTAAACAGGAAAGGAAATAAGAAATATAAAATACAAATAAAGATTTGTAATAAGAAATATAGAAGAAGGGATTGTTGAAAGAAACAAAGAGTTGCTTGCGTACCACTTTTAAGTGCTAAACTTGATGCAGCTTACTGAGTCTATAGAAGTCTAACATTATTGTTAGTGATTACAGCTCATTAGCAGATTGGGGTTTCCAGACTAATCCAGTATTTGAGTTAATTGATACCCCACAATTTCTAATTAATCTTATGTCAAGATAATTTCTTTTTTTCTTTTTTTAAGGGGATGGAGATGGGAGAAGCAAGAATCCGAAGAAGGAGAATAGACTGAGAGTAGAATTCCCATATCAGAACGAGGAATAGATTCTTAATTTCTAGATTACAGAATTCAAATCAGTTTTGCATGTTTGCAGAACCTCTTGTACATTTTGCATAAAAACTTGGACATTTTGCTATTTAATGTTGGGAATTAGTATCCAATTTCCCATCCTTTAATTTGCTCAAATTTCGGATATTCTCAACTTTCCCAAAACAAAGACACACACGCACCAAAAAAAAAAAAAAAAAAAAAGCAAATGAACAAAATTGGAGAGCAACTAAAGTTTATTCGAATGCAAAGAACATGTGCCCAAACAACTGAACAAGAACCGGGGAAGAAACATTTAAATTATATTGTCTAACTTACTTTATTTATGTCCAAGCTCCCAATAATCATAATAAAAAATATCTCTTCTTTTCGTTGCTTTGGTAGCTTAATTTTTTTTTTTTTTTTTTAGCTTTTATCTCTATAACTCTGAAAATAGACCAAATTGCAAAACTGATTTATATTTTCATGAGTGAAAGTCTTTCCTGATGAAAAGAAAATATTTTGCTCCCTTGACAATATTGGCTGAATCTCTGGATTCTCTGCATTTTCCCTACTTTCTAAACCGCGTGATCATACTTTGGCCCAAAAAAGCTAAAAAGGAAGACAAGAAAGAAGCATCAGCATTGACGTTCAAGTCAATCCTGGTTTGGATTGCATTTTTCTGATTTTTTTTTAAAAAAAATTACTATAACGATTTGATATATATGAGATAAAAAAGTGATTGAAAAATGTGTTCGCGGAAAAAAAAAACAATTTTTCTTTGGAAAATTGCTGTCTATACAAATGTGATCTGAATGACCTTTGTTCTCTTCTTTCTTGTTAGCTCTGGACAAGGTGAGAAGGTCTGTCCCTACCTTAGCTGCAATAATCTTGAAGGGCCAAATTCAGTAAAGCCAATTTCAAACTATACAAATATGATCTGAATGATCTTGTTCTTTTCTGTCTTGCACTGCTTTTTTTTTTTTTTTATTTTAATTCAATGATTGTTATCTCAGTTTTCTTCAAAAAAAAAATTTTTTTTTTTCAAGAAGGGAGTTCTTGTTAGCTCTGGACAAGGCAAGGAACTTTGTCTCTGCCTTAGCTGCAATAATATTCAACAGTCAAGTTCAGTAACGCCAATTTCAAACTATATAAACATGATCTGAATGATCTTGTTCCTTTCTTTCTTGCTCTGCTTTTTTTTGTTGAATGATTGTTATCTCAGTTATCTTCTTCACTGTTTTACAGCTTTGGACAGGGTGAGGAAGTTTGTCTCTGCCTTAGCTGCAATACAATAACATTCAGGAGTCAAATTCGGGAAGATCCTTGCAGAAGAGATTATGGACGGTTACATTGATCGTGTTTTACGAGATCTGGATATCCTCCAGAAGAACCTCAACAAAAGCAATTCGTATAATCCCATCTTTTCAGACACCATCAGGAGGATGAAGTTCCTCAAAACATTTATCAAATCTGAGATATCATGTAGACAGAAGTATGATCGATTACTTCCTAACATTGATGATACAGTTAAGAAATTTGGAGAGGACATTCACATTCTGTCAGTGAGATCAGAAAGTGAAAGTTTCTCAAATCTGATAGGTGTGAGCGATCAATTGGTCTTTGACTTTAAAAGACGGATCGGAGGTTCTCATGAAGGAATCGTGCGTGCGTATGAGCAGAGCATCTCATTCGGATGGTCTTTTGCCACGTTCTACGAGATTGTGGAATTCATAGACCTCGTTCTACAAAATCTGGTGGATCTGCATCTAGTTCGAAAAAAGTCTTATTGTGCTGCTTTGCGTGCTCAAATCCAGGACCTTGAAGAAAAGTTAACATTCTTAAAAAGTTTCGTATGCTTTGCCAAATTGGGAGGATCTAATCACCACGACTTCATCCGCTGGCTAGATCACATTGTAGCAATAGCTTTGAAAGCAGCAAGCCTCTCTTACATGTGTTCCTTTCTTGATGAAGTTGGTGAAGGGCATTCATTTGTTTGCAAAGATGTAGAAAAGTGTCCCTTCCATGACGAAATTGAGTCAGAATACATTGGTAAGTTCTGCTCCATGATCTGTAAACAAATTGAGGAGATCAAGCCTGTTGATCTTCAAGGGGGTGAGATTTACATCGACATCCTTAAAGCTTCAAAATCCTCAGCATCATCACGTACTATGAAGATGGATGAGCATATATTGAACAACTTCAATGATTCTCTCATAAGTTTTATCTGGAAGCTTCTATGCTGCAATTCCAACTTTATGGATTTTCGGAAAGATGAATTGGAAATACTCTTTTCAGAGCTGAGATTCTTGAGAAGCATTTTAAGGATGCCTATGGAGAAGAAGAATGAGCTAAATGAAAAAATTGGAGGGGGATGGAGATTCTTGAGATGCATTTTAAGAAAGCCTAAGGAGGAGAAGAAAGAGCTAAATGAAAGAATTGGAGCTCTGCTTCGTGAAGCAGGCATCATAATCTGCACGCTTGCTCTGAGCAGAGTAAAAGGAGGAGATGTTAACTCCTTAGACACCAAAAAAGCTCGTCATTGTTCTCACATGCTGGTTAATATCAATAAGCGTATCAAGCATATTACAGATTTGGCCAGTGTCTCAAGCAGAGGATGTCTTGCTCCCTGTCATAGCTTCAAGATACAAAAATGTTACAAGCCTTTCAGCTATAAGCTATCAAAAGCCATGAAGTCACAAGCCCTTCGGGATCTGGCCAGTGTCTCAAGCAGAGGATGTCTTGCTTCCTGTCGTAGCTTCAAGATACAAAAATGTTACAAGCCTTTCAGCTATAAGCTATCAAAAATGTTACCAGCCCTTCAAGTACCAATGACCCATGAAGTCACGGTTGGTCATGATGATGAGGCAAAGAAAGTGAGCGATCGACTTATTGGAGGACCAGAACAGTTGGAAATTGTCCCCATTGTGGGAATGGCTGGACTTGGTAAGACAACTTTAGCCAAAAGAGTTTACAATGATAACTCAATTATCTATAGTTTCCACATTCGTCTTTGGTGTACTATTTCTCAAGTATATAACATGAAAGATTTGTTACTTCAAATTTTGTGCTCTGATGGCAAACGTCCTGGGATCAATGAAGAGCTCGAAATTCTGGATGAACATGATTTGCTTCATAAGCTATATCAGAAGTTGAAGGGGAAGAGGTATCTCGTTGTCTTTGATGATGTCTGGGACTTCAGCATATGGAATGACGTGAGATGTTCATTCCCAGATGAGATGAGAAGTAGTAGAATCCTCATCACGAGTCGATTTTCTAATGTTGCTTCACAGGTTGAATGTGGTGGGGAACCTCTCGATCTTCGCTTGCTCACTGATATAGAGAGTTTGCAATTATTACAGAAGAAGGTGTTTGGAGAAGAAGATTGTCCTCAATCGCTACATGGACCCAGTGTGGAAATAGCAAAATTCTGCAAGGGATTACCTCTTGCAATTGTTGCCGTAGCTGGAATTGTAGCAACTCTAGACCTAGAGCATGATGTTTCGGCTTGGGAAGAATTTGCTAAAAGTTTAACTTCCACCGTGGTCTCTCTCACAGAAACGTGCAAGAAGTCATTAGAGCTCAGTTATGAAAATTTACCACATCATTTGAAGCCATGCCTTCTTTATTTTGCAGCATTTGGAGAAGATGCAAAGATTGTTACCAGGAATTTGATACGTCTATGGGTTGCTGAAGGGTTTGTGGAGAATACTGACGGAAAGAAGTTAGAGGACGTGGCAGAAGAATATATGATGGACCTTATTGGTCGAAACTTAGTTATGGTAAGCGAACGCAGCTCGATGGGAGGGGTCAAAGCTTCTTGTATTCATGATTTGTTACTTGAGTTTTGCAAGTCCAAAGCCAAAGAGACGGATTTTCTTCGGGTGTTACGAGGATATGATGAGCTTTATACTTTTAATGAGCCTCGCTACCCACCTCGATTGTCCATTTGCTCCAGTGCAGAAGATTTTCACAAGTCGAAGCTCTTTTGTCCCCAACTGGGGAGTCTGCTATTCTTTCGTCAGAATGCAGGAGACGATTTTCCACTTGCTGATGTCTCATTCCTTTTTTGCATCTACAAGCATCTCACAGTTTTGAATTTAGAGCATGTTGTCCTGATACATAAAGAGCTTCCGACTGAAGTCGAATCGCTCTGTCGCTTGAGGTATTTGGCCCTTAGAGCTGATGCCTTGCGGTTCGTTCCACTATCTATATCCAATCTCTCGTCCTTGGAAACTTTTTATCTGCAATCTTTGGTGGAAGTTTCATTGCCCTATACCATATGGGATATGAAGAAGCTAAGGCATGTGCGTGTTGGGGGTCGTCTTGGTGCTCGTGTTTTGCCCAGTGATAATGTCCTTGAAAACTCCTCCACTTTACCTGGTTTAGACACGCTTTGCTATCTGAGACTTCCTTTTAATCAAGAAGGAGAAGCCATGCTGAGAAGGATTCCGAATATCCGCCAACTGAAAATTGTGACCGCAGACGTAGGAGAGGAGGTATGCTGCAACATGAGTCAGTTAGATACCCTAGAGTCACTGAACATAGTCTCGAGTCACTTCCAAGGTCCAAGAAATCATTTTGAGCTCTCTTTCCCCAAGAATTTAAAAAAGTTGCTCCTTTCTGGATTGAACCTACCCTGGAGTAAAATTTCATTGATTGAACAGCTACCCAATCTAGAGGTCCTGAAATTACTTTGTGATTCATTGCGCGGCAGAAGATGGGAGCTGACCGAAGGAGGATTTCCTAAGCTTAGGGTCTTGACTTTGTCCGATGTGAATGTTGTGGAGTGGACAGAGACAGACACTGATAGTGATGATTATTTTCCTTGTCTTGAGGAGTTAAAACTGGTTGGAGAGTTGAAGTTGGAACGGGTACCTTCTTGCTTAGAGCGTATATCAACTCTTGAAATGATTAAGGTGTACATTTGCGGGAAGAGTGACTATGTCGGATCTGTTATAAGTTTAGTACGAGGCATTGAAGAAGCACAGGAAAACTATGGAAATCAGAATCTGAAGATCCTCGTCGACTGTCAAGCCTGGTAAAGACAGTGAAGGGCATCAGCTGGTCCAAGATGAGGTAACTTTTGTTGTCATTCTCAATCGCTTTGCAGAAATAATCATGCCTTCCATACGAACGAAGTCAATCCATTAATTACTACCCCTTCTGTTGCTTTTTTGTTTTGAAGTTTATTCAACTTTCGGTTGCAGGTAATGCATGCATGAGTACAATGAAGTTTATGAATAATCAAATAATTATTGCCCATTTTGTTTTTCATTTTCTCAACATCAGCAGGGTTATCATGTAACATGAAAATGAAAATGATTCATGTTGTTACAGGCAAAGCTTGGAAAGAACGGATGGAAGGAATGTGGTTGTTCGCAAAGGCAACTTGAAGGAGAAAATGAATGAAGTGATATAGCAGATGGGTCATCAGAGCTCTCAATGTGCGGAAAGGGATACTCTCATCTAGAATTCTAGATTGCTACTCAAGAGCAAACAAGACGAGAGAAACTGGGTATTGCAGTTGTAACCTCAGACTGGAGAAATAAAGCAAAGGCTGGCTGGTTATCATTGAAGAGAAATCAGGGAGAAGATGAGATCTGCACAACAAAGCATAATGGTTTTAAAATATGCATCACAAGCAAGGATTCTGCTGTTAGTGTGGAAGAAGATGACAGTTGAAGAAGCAAAAGATTGTGCATTGCTGAATTTAGTGAGCATTGTATTCCTTTTCTCCTCAAACTCCGGTCAATTGGCTTAGACATCTGGACAGCTATGAATTATGATCTCCTTTTTTTTTTCCCCCTTTTTAGTGATTTTCACTTTAAGCGCTTTATTTGATGTGACTGATGTAATTAGCGTATTGGTTTTTTGTAATCTTACGGTACACTTGGAGCAGTCACGGTCTTTTTTTTAATTGGTAATAACTCACATGCGTTGAACGTGAATATCGTTTTTCAAGATATAAAATTTTAAATATATTAAATTTCTTTGCAAAACTTTGATTATTGGCATAATATAAACTAAAAAACTATATAATGAACAAAATTAAACAATTGGTAATTGTATAAAATGTTTATTGTGTACAAAACAATTAAAAGTTTATTTTGCATTCTGCAATTATAAAAACTCTGAAGATGGAAGATTATCATATTAAACTAAGTTGTTAGTATAATATTGACTAAGAAACCATATAACGAACTAAATCAAGCAATTGCTACTTATAGAAAACGTTTATTATACACGAAGCAATTAAAAAGTTTATTAAACTCTCAAGATAGAAGACTATCATATCTAAACTAAGTTGTTAAATATTTTACTTGGATTATGACAATAAGGAGAGGAAATTTTCTATTTTTTGTCAAATTAGTATATACAACAAAACCTGAGAAAATGCATAATCAAACATTTATGATTTGGATACAACAAAATTTTATCAATTTAAGTAGTTGTAAACCTTTTCTATTATATTTTTTATAATTATCCATATTTTTTCTGAAGCTTTCTTAGTCAATATGATATAATATAGTGAATTTGATCTTTTATTTTCTCATTAATTGTTTATCACCTTTTGTCGTCTTATTAATCATGATTTTCTTCTAAACCAATTTGTATATAAAATATAGTTAGGTTTAATTATCACACATATAATATAATAATTGGAGATAATTTTAACACAAAATTAATGGTGATAACGAAAATAATTGGTGAATATAGTTGTAAATGGATAGTTTTAATTTTAATTACCAATATTTTTGAGATGTAATTTATAGAAACTTATCATTTTTCTTGTTAGTGCCATTATTGAAATGCAATAACCCTAGATAAAAAACATGAGGGTAATTTAGGCATAATAAAAACTAAGACCAAAATATACTTGCACTTATATTTCCTATTGCCAAAACTCATCATACTTTTTATATAGTAATGATTAAGAGGACTTGAACCCAAAAACTCTTACTTCCTTTTATCTTATCATCCAATCCAACCCTTTTTTAATCACGTCTTAATAATAAATCAAGATAGAATTTGGATTTGCCAAATTCAACGATGTAAGATAGAATTTTGATTGATTTTTGTTCCATGTAAGATGAATGCTACAAAATTTACCAACTAAACTACCAAAAGCAATAACCACTTGTAGCTAAAAACGACCTTTTCTCACGTATCTGTGATTGTTTTGGAAGGGTTGACATAGACCTGGCAATTGGGCGGGTTGGGCGGTTTTGGGCGGGTTGATATTGGATTTTTATTTAAATGGGTTATACCCAACCCGCCCAACTTTAAATTGGGTTACTTTTGGGTTGGGTCATATTGGGTCATCTCAAACCCATGACCCAAATATGACCCAATATATTAATTAATAGATTTTGATACATAAATTCTCTTCAATATATTTTTGCATATAAATTTTTTTTTTCACACACTAAAACAATTTTGGTCCAAATTGAATATAGCATGAAAAAATGTTATACCAATATTAAACAAGATCCAATCACTCAATTAAATTGAAACTTGATAAGAGAGATACAATTCTCAACCAATTAGTTCAAATATCACTATCCAATTCATTTGAAAATTCTTCAAAAAATTAACGCAACATTAGAACAGGTCCAATGACAACACAACCATCAACTAGTCACCAATAAAGCACATTTTAATCCTTCAACAACTCATTGAGGAAAGATAAATAACTACTGAACACCCCAAAAATGCTAGAATTCAAAGCTGAAACTAATTTGCTTTATGGAACTTGGGCAGCATTCAAACCCAGTGATATAACAAATGGACATATACTGGAACATCTGCAGCAAAAATAAGATGGCAAGTATTATCAACCAACAAATAAGCAGAAGCAACGGAAGAATTGGACACACTAAAGACAACTCATGTTACCATAACTAGAAAACATAGCAAATATGCAGAAACTTACAAATGCGTGTGATATTATTCCACAGAGGGTAGCACATTCTTAAGACTTCGCAGTCAGCAGTTCATAGTGGAGCCAAAGATCATGCTATTACGAAAGTCAAATTAGTTGTTAATACCAATCTTAGATCATTGTATCATGTTTCACTAATAATGCTTTTGGCAGGTCAAAGAATCAACATCACAGAGGTAAAAAATGCCAATAAAGCTGACATATTGCTCGGAAAAAGACATGCACTCTGAATCAGCTTTTGTAGTGAATCACTAGTGATAATACCCAAACCTGGTGGCAAGACAAAGAAGTATTCTACGACAACAAAAGTGAAGCTTGAAAAATCATGACATTCCATGACCATACCCATTATACACCAGGAGCACAAATCACAACTCTAACTAAAATAACAGTAGAAAGCAATAACAAGTATTCTAAAATATCGAGTTCACATGACATACTTACTAAGTATCAACATTTGAAGATGCATCTTGTTCAGCACTTAATCTACTAATATCAATTCCAAGATCTTGCTCCTCGTCTTCTTGTTCAACTTCAAAATCTTTATCAAGACACTCTAAAATTTAGCAGATTTAATCAACCAATGCAGAAAATAATTAAAGAGATCCTAAGCTACTGAAAATTCACAGTCAATGCAACAAAATATCTAATTTACCTTCACTATTATACAACCAATCTCGAGAACACAGTAGTGCCTCCACATTATCCGGCAACATAGAAGTTCGAAATTTTCCAAGAATTCTCCCACCATGACTAAAAGCAGACTCAGACGCGACAGTGGTAATAGGAATACTTAAGATATCTCGAGCCATAAGTGAAAGTTCAGGATATCTAATTCTACTCTCCTTCCAATAAGTCAAAACATTCAAATCTGGTTGTTGCTTACGATCGACTAGTCGCTCCTCAAGATACAACTCCAACTCAGATTTGTTACCACTTGCCTCTTGTTGAGATTGGTACACATCAAAACCCTACAAATATCATAAATATTGAACGTTTAAGGTTATATAAATTGAAACAAAATACAAAAACATAAGAATCAATTTTACTCACATCCATGAGATCTCTAGTTTGTCCATTATCACCATTAAAAGTACTCTCCATTGGTGCAGCAGTAATACCAGTGTTGGTCTTAGAGTATTCTTCGAACAAACGAAACAACTTTTGTTTAATACTAAGAACCTTTTCATCCCGTGATTGAGGATCCAACACAAAAAAACAATATTCCACAAACTGGAGTTTGTAACGAGGATCCAGGATAATGGCAAATGATAAGATAACACTATAGCAGTCCCAATACTTTTGAAATTTGGTCTTCATATTAGAAGCCATCTCACTAATAAAAAAATCTGGACTATTGGCCTCTTTGTTTAAGAGACATTGAATCTTCCAAACATTGGGAAAGTATAAGTTAGCTGTGGGGTATTTACTTCCCGAGAACAAAAGTGTCATATCATAGAAAGGCCTCAAAAACTCTGCAATCTTTTCGACCCTCTGCCATTCCTCTTCTAAAGGACACAACTTGTAGTCATCATCTACATCTTGAAGTCGAGAAAATGCATGTCTAAAAAGTAAGGCCCTCTCAAGCATCAGATAGGTAGAATTCCATCTAGTTACTATATCCTGTCGCAATTTCTTATTTGTCTCCAATGACAGTTGTTTCACCAATTCGGCAAACTTTATGACCCTACTTTCAGATCCTTTCACATACTTTACACTTTCTCTAATTTTATAAATTGCGTCATCAATCACATCCAGTCCAGCCTTTACAATTAAATTCAACACATGTGCACCACAACGAACATGAAGAAATTCACTTCCACAAATAGAAGAACCATTAAATAAAAAATAATTTTGCAATAATCTAGTCACTCTATCATTGTATTTTGCATTATCTAGAGTGATGGTGAAAATTTTTTTATCAATACCCCATTCTTTTAGAAAATTAATCAGCTTCTCGGATAAATTTGGACCATTATGAGGAAGGGGTACATGACGAAACACAACTATTCTCTTCTGTAAATTCCAATTCTGATCAACATAATGTACTGTAAGTGACATGTATCCATCACTAGTAATAGAAGACCATAGATCAGATGTCAAACAAATTCGCCCGTGTACAAGTTCAAGCTCTTTTTTGACCTTTTCTTTTTCTCTTCTATAAATCTTGAACACATCAGATTTAGTTGTATTTCGCGAAATGCTTTTCACAGAAGGATTTAAAAATAAATGCAATTCTCTAATTCCAATGTGTTCCACAAATTGGAAAGGGTAATTATGTTTAACAATTGCAATAGCCACCTTATCACGATATAACTCATGATCAACCGTAGCTAATCCAGTAGGTTGCTCCTCATTATGAGCATGACTTGCCAAATGGCGTAATAAATTAGATGTGCCACTCATATTATCTGCTAAGTACTTCTTACCACATGTTTTGCATATAGCTGTCCGTCTACCATGCTCATCAGGTTCTAACCTATGAAAATGAGGCCAAACTGCTGAATGGGATCTCTTATATGTCTCCGTATTACTCCCATGACTGCAATAATCGACATCATCATCAAGATCACAAGCAACTGACATATCCTGCCATCAGTTTACAAACAGTAGGATGAGATAGGAAGCTAGTTATTTAAAGCCCTAACCAACAGATCACAAACACAAGCAGTTATATATATAATAAGGTAAGCACTAGAAATATAATTAATTATATCATAGTAATTTAATATGATGAACTGATTTGAGAAAAGTTCAAAATTGAAGCCACGGGTCAACATGCAAGGAGAACATGAGAAAGTCTAGCACTAATTACTGCTATTATTAATCTAAGCACGGAAAACATGCAAGTCACTCAAACTCATCAAAGTTCAAATTCATCCATCTAATCATCATCAACTACTCTAAGCCAGCAGATCATGGGGTAATGAAATGTTATCAGTTTACATAAGTCACTTAAACAATACTAAAATTGACATGGGATTCGTATGGTAAAGAAAGAATCAAATCCCTTGTTAAGAAATAAAGAATCAAATCAAATTCGCATAAGCCCAACTCAAACACCCACCAGGCCCCCACCCACAAGCATGGAAAATTGATATCTCAATCCCAAACTGAGCGGGTTACTTGGTTTTTTGGCTGCATAAATATATTTTTATATTGTTATCGTGGAATCAAATAATTCTTTACAATAAATTTCAAGACCATTAAACAAACCATAAAAAAAAAACTAAAAATGCATAAACGAAGTACCAAATCTTGACCAAATCCAACATGAAGACTTGAGCAAAAATATATGAGCGTGAAAGTGCTACCTCGGATTATACCTGTAGGAAATAAAATAGTACTGGGAAACTAAAAATATAGAGAAACAAATAAAGGCTTTATACCTGTAGGAACAATAGCCAAGGACATCACAGGAGCAAATGGGGTTAAGGTTCGACAGCTTTAATCTGAGATTTTGTGACTTCTGCTTGGATTTGGGATGATAGAACTGCAAAAAGGGTAGCAGAAATGAACCCAAAGTAGGATTGAAAATTTCTTTCTTTTGATTGAAATCGTTGTTAGCAAGAAAGAAAGAACTCTTTGTCGAGAGGCTTGTGAATTTGCTAAAGAGTAAAGGTGCGAAGCTGGTGGTTGTGGAGGTTCATTCGCCAGAAACTGGTGTTTTTGTTTTATTTGTTTTTTTTAATTGGGTAATGGGTACCCAACTTAATTACCCAAACCGCCCAAAATACATGTGGGTTTTAATTACCCAACCCAAAATTAACCCAACATCCAATTTATCCAACCCAACCTCTTAAATTAGTGGGTGGGTTGGGTGGGTTGTTGGGTTTTGGGTATAATTGCCACCTCTAGGTTGACACATTAAAGTAAAGGGGTTTGCTTCTAGGATGAGTCGTGGAATCCTCTTCTGCCTTCCTTGCACTCTTTCTCTATTATGCTTTACTCTTCCGCAAGTAGTTTACTGTATGCTCAAAAAATTCCTTTCATTTTCCTTAATTTTATCAAAATCTCTAGTGATTTTTCAGGTTTGATAATTTTTCACAAGTTAAAATTTAATTCTAGCTGTATTAGTGTTTTGGCATGATGTCCCTTACATTTCACCTAAGAACAATTAATTCCGTTTGGATTCCTCATTTTAAAAAAAATAAGTTTTTCATATATAATATTACAATAACATAAACAAAAACAATTTCAAAAGCACCACATCCATACAATATATCAAAATAATTCCAAATATATAAAAAATAAAAAATAAAATCTACACCATTTTCTTTTTTTATCTATCACCATCACCCACCACTACCACCATCATCATTCCCTTCCTCCTTCTTTTTCCTTTCCCTCCCTTTTCTTCCTCCTCTTTCCTCATCTTTCCTCTTCCTCTTCCTTTTCCTGCCATACCCACCCCTTCCTTTTCCTGCCTATGATCTGGCCATGATGTCACGACCATAGACCTCGCCCAGATCGAGAAAAGGGAGGAAAAAGGAGGTGTGAGACGTGGCAAGAAAAAAGAAGGAAGGGGAAGGGAAGAGGAGAGGAAAGAAAGGGAGGAGCTGTAGCTACGAGACTTTACCTCCAAGCGGAGAGAACAAATGCCATATAAACAACCTTAGAAAAAGAGAAGGTTAAACCTATATTTTCTCTAATTAAAAAGGTGAAAAAATCGATTCAATTTGGGTCACCATCCCCTTCTTTTTCCTCTTTCCTCTCCCTCCTCTTTCTTCCTCATCTTTCTTCTCTCTTCCCCTTTCCCCTCCCCTTTCCTGCCACACCCCACCCTCCCTTTCCCCTTCCTATGATCTGGCCATGATGTCGTGACCACAAGCCTTGATCTGGCCTCGACTAGATCGAGGAGAGGGAAAAATGAGAGGAAGGGAAAGGGAGGAGTGGCCGAAAGAATGGGAGGAGAAAGATGGGAGGAAAAAAGACATGGAGAAAGAGGAGAGGAGGAAGAAAGAGAGGAGAAGAAAGAGGAAAGGGGAAAAGGGCAAAGGAGGAAGAAAGAGAGAAAGGAGTAAAGAGAGGATGGTGACATTGATGGATTAAAAAATAATATAAAATTTTTTAAACTCTAAAAATATTTTAAAATATATTTCAAAAACAACTCTAAAAAACTTCATGAAAACATATTCAAAATACCTCAAAATATATCCCTGAATATATCTCAAAAATACTTCTAAAAACTTTAGAAAAAATATTTATAATAAAAAAATATTATTTCAAAAACATCTCAAAAAAACAACTAACCCAAACAGACATAGGCTATTCACTCTGGGTTTAAGGTCCATGGGGGCATCCTCTTGTCACCAATTGGTTGGATGGATGTTCCTTGTGGATCCCCCTTAGATTGCTCGTTGGGGCCGGTGTGTTCGATGTTACCTCTGCGTGTGTTCATTGTTTGTGTGTGTGTGTGTGTTCTTCTTCCGCCTCGGAAAAAAAATACCAACCTCATATGAGTGGTTAGCTGCGCCAGGGGGATGGGTTTTTATCCCACATCGAAAGATCGTGGGGTCTTCACTCTGGATTTAAGGTCCATGGGGGCATCCTCCTGTCACCAATTGGCTGGATGGATGTTCCTTGTGGTCCCCCTTAGATTGCTCGTTTGGGCCGGTGTGTTCGATGTTACCTCTGCGTGTGTTCATTGTTTGTGTGTGTGTGTGTTCTTCTTCCGCTTCGGAAAATAAAAAACAGACATAGGCTAGAGTGCGCGTACCTTTTTTGCTTTTCCCCTGCTCAATTTCATCTTCTCACCCTGTCGTCTTTTTCTTTTGAAAGGAAATTCATAAAGAAACCGAAAAGAGAAAACATAAAGAATTTAGAAAAGAAAAGGATCAGTGGGCTGTTGTTATTTCAATTCTAACACTTGTTCCAAATATTACATACAAAAAAGTTTTCTGCTTTGAGCTCTCTGCATAGGCGATAGCATCTCTCCATTTTGGTCCAAAATCTGCAGGTTTGCTCTTTTGTTCCTTTTTAATCGATAATTTATCTAAGAACATTCAGGTTATTCTTCATTTTAGTGTATTCAGAACCGTGGAATGTTGGTTTATGTTTTCGTTAATTTACATATGATGATACTTGAAGTTGCTGCTTACGCTAAATACTTGATAACCCATGTTAAAAAGCTGTTCAGTCTTTGTTTAAAATTTGGATTAGTGCACAAAGAATGAAAATATGGTGCTTGGTAGCCATTTGCCTACTTCAAAAGTAAACGATCTATATAGGATGTTTTTCTAAACCAGCCAAAAGAAATGAAGGGACTTGCCTAGGATTCAAAAGCCTTACTTTCACAATTAAGGACCAAGAATGCTGTCTTTGGTTGGCCTTGTAGGCTAATTTGTTTTGTATTTTAAGTCAGAGGAATGATCATGCATTGATGTATATTATTATAGATAGTCAAATAGCGATTTCTTGAATGCTCTTTTTCTCCCTCTTAATCTTTAATTTACTCTCTAGATTGCATGTACAACGACAGTCCGGATTTTATCTGCTTATAAAAAAAGATTTAGATGAATAACTTAGTGGTGGTTGCCTTGCACATTGGATTGCCATTTTATTGGTCCTTGGCTGAAGATTCATGTGATAAAAAGAGATGAGGAATATCCCTAGAGACTGCTAAAAGGATGAAAGTGGACACGTCCCAAACTTTACAGTGAAATATAGTAATTTGGTTAAGATAGAATGCAGTTGACCCTGTTGGAGGTATTGAAACATTTTGGTCGTAAGGTTTTCAGTACCTTCGATTCATTGTCACTGTATTCCTGTTGGGGTTGGTATCTATAGAGGTCAGTCAAAGTGATTAATGCTCTATCCTGTAGCCACTTGCAATGTTTTTTACAAATTCAGTAGTAGGTGACATAGGTTACCAGCCTGAAGAAACACAGATGGACTTTATTGGGTGACTAACCTCAACTATGTTCTTCATCAGGTTTGATAAAAGAGTAGTTGCCATAAGAATGTGTCTGGGTTAGCTGTGGAACAGCTAGTTGAGAAAATTGAAAGGAGTTACACAGACACCAAAATGCGTAGCACCAGTGGAACTTTTAGGGAACCTCTGCTTGAAAATGAAAGCCACCTTTAGAGCAACTGGAACTTGTAGGAACATATTTGCAACTTGAATGTGAATTAATGGTAAAATGTTGTGGACTACAATTGATTTCAGTTTATTTGATTGTAATTCCAAACATTCCTGTTCATTTGCTTGAACCTGTATTCATTCTGATGATACCAGAGCTTTTGCAGGGATCAGAAATGAACCAGATTAGGGAGGAGAATTTT
The DNA here is from genome assembly GCF_003713205.1 of Coffea eugenioides. Lineage (NCBI taxonomy): Eukaryota > Viridiplantae > Streptophyta > Magnoliopsida > Gentianales > Rubiaceae > Coffea > Coffea eugenioides. Next base: position 45,613,410 of record NC_040039.1, read on the forward strand.
GAAGAAAAGATACTTGATCTATTTCAAAAGGAAAATATTTCAACCATCGTCCTTGCTGGGAAAGCAGGTATTGGCAAGACATGGATGGCAAGGAAAGTAACTTCCCTGGCACTCAAGGAGGATGTCTTTGACTTTAGCCTCTTTGTTTCTATGAGCATAAAGCAGATAGAAAGGGCACTCTATTACAGCATAGCTTGTCAATTGTCTATATGTTCAACTGTTGGGGAGTTGGGAATTGATGATGATGAGGAGGCAGTTGATAGCGTTTTCGAGGAGATGGATTTGGCAGCCTTGAAAAATAAGATTCTTTCAAGACTTTCACCGTATAGGCTTCTCCTAATTCTCGATAATGAGGGTAAAAAGTTGTCCATCGAAGATAACGTGATCACAGGCCTGCTCCACTTTCTCTCAGGGAACTCTTTAAAGGTGTTAATAACTTCTCTTAATGAGGATGGCAGACACAAAACTGACGGTGGTAAGATAGTGATGGATTTGAAGCCCCTCAGTCCAGAAAAGTCATTGTCTTTGTTGCAGCAAAATGCCGGCAGCAAAGTATTTGAGATCACTGGTGCAAGAAGCCTAGTGGAAGATTTTCTCAATCGGAACATGGAATTAACTCCAGCTGAAGTTGTTATTATAGCAAAACTACTAAGTTACCATCAGCATGATTCTGGAGTGCAAGGTCTAAAATGTCTTCTGGAGGATCTGTCAGGTTTTAAAAACAACCTTGCAATACTGTTAACCAGCAGCAGATATAACAAGGTTCCAGGTGGTATTTTGGGTGACTTTAATTGGATGGACATCCATTTCTTTCGTGATGAAGGGGCCATACATTATAGTGAGTTGATAGCTTATTGGGTAATGGAAGGGTATCTTGGAACTATTAACTGTATTAATGAGGCTTATGCTAAGGGACATCAGATTCTCTTGGAGCTTATGGATCTTCAAGTTCTCAAAGAACTTGACGCTAATTACCTTTGTGTCGAAAAACAGATGCTGGATTTGAAAGATAAACATCATTCTGGATTTGGTAGAACAGATAGTCTTGGGTTGACTAACGTGTTTGCTAAATCTTATGAGTGGCACGGCATTAGAGGAGTTGTCCATAAAGATGGTGCAATAAAAACACCTGGCATACGGAGGAAAGCTGGGAAACACTTTATCCTTTTGCTAGATGGAAACAGTCTCAGCAGGGAAGACCTAGAGATCTTCTTAGAGTCTGATGAGGAGCTGAAAATTCTAGGTCTTTTCTCTGCCAGAGTAAAATATTTGCCCAAATCTCTGTCTGACATGAAAATGCTCAGTGTACTTGTGCTGAGGGGCTGTGATTTTCTGGAGAAAATTCACTGCATTAAAGAACTTAGAATGTTAACAGCTCTTGAAATATCTGATGCTAGGTCGTTAACGGGACTTCCAGATGACATTTTTACTCATCTGACCAAGCTGGAATGCCTCAATCTTGCTGGTCTTTCAATAGAAGTCTTACCTATATCGGTCTATCACCTCACTGAACTCCAAAAGCTCATCCTAAAAGGATGCTCTAGCATTAAAAGGTTAAGGAGTTTGAGAAGATGGAGAAAGCTAGTGGTTCTTGACCTTTCCGGTGCTGTCTCCTTTAAAAATTTTCCAGAAGCTAGCTTCAGATCATTGCCGAAGCTTCAATTTCTGGATCTCTCAAATACCAAAATTATCTCCCTGCCATTTCTTCGTGAAAATGCAGAGCTGATGCATCTCTCAGCAATTGGCTGTCAAAAAATGTCAAGACTGCCAAGTATCAAGTCTCTAAGCAAGCTCCAAGTTCTTGATCTTTCTGGAGCAGGCATAGAAGAGTTCCAAGACCGCTCATTCAAAAAGAATGCTAGGCTTAAGATCTTGGATCTATCTGGAACTACTGTATCCTGTCTACCTTCCAACATTAGTGCTTGCGAAATTTATTTGAAAGGTTGTTCTCAAGTAGAGAAAATTAACTGTGTAGAATTACCTGAAAACCTTGAGGTACTTGATCTTTCAGGTGCTAGCAGTCTAGTCGAAATTGATGCCAATTTTTTTGAACAAACCAAAAACCTAAGACTGCTCAACCTTTCAAGAACAAAAGTCAAAGATCTGCCCCCACTTTCTGGTATCCATAGCCTCCAAGAACTATTACTTTCATGTTGTTTAGACTTGGTGAAGTTGCCAGCCTTAAATTCTTTAAGCAAACTGGAGGTGCTTGATCTATCTGGATGCAAGGCTTTGACAATGTTGGAAGATGAAACTTTTGAAGGGTTGTCCCGCCTTGAGCGACTTATCCTCTCAGAAACCAATATTGAAAGACTTCCAGAATTAAGATCTCTCTCTATCCTCAAGGAGCTCAACTTGTGTGGGCTTAGTTCATTGAGGATAGCTGATTTTCTGGAGCATGTGAGTGAACTTCAAATTCTGGACTTATCTGACACCCTACTTGAGAAGCTACCACCCATGTCATGTGACAAAACCTTACTCGCCTTTCTTTAAGGAATTGCAGACAGATAGAGACTCTTCCACCCTTGGAAAAGTTTACAAGGCTCGAGGTTCTGGATCTCTCCAGAACATCATTGCAACAACTCCCTTGACTCAAAGGTCTTAGTAACCTTCATAAACTCTTGCTTAAAGATTGTTTCAGCTTGAAAGAACTTGCAGATATCAAGATTCTTGATCTACCTGGAGTGATGATAAGAGATCTTCCATATGGAATCTCAGATTTGACTCAGCTTGTGCAGCTTGCTCTGCCAAATATGCACAATATTCAAGGATCTGAAAGCAAAAGGAAAGAGTGCTCAATGGGGATTCTGAATGAAAATCAATGGGCCATATCTTCTTTGCGTGGGGAAGTCTCTCACAGCAAGAGATTTTTAGTGTCTTTAAGTGGTGCAGAATTTGTGGAGCTTCTAAAAAGAAATCACCCCTTTGAAGACGCAAGCATCAAGAACTTCCACCTTTTTGTTCATCCAATCCAGCTGCAAAGTGGGATAGGAGGATTCTATTTTCACAAGGATGAGTATATTTTTAGAGACATCTACCTCCAGTCCCGGCATTGTCCTTCTTTGGAAGAACAGTCAAACTTACTGGAGATACATGGTTTACATAGCTTTCCCAAGGGGATTGAAAATATCCTTAGTCATGCCAAGCACATATTTTTGCAGGACAATTTGTTTTTCAGGTCATTAGCTGATCTGGGTGCTGAAAATCTCAGAATGATGAGAGGCTGTTGGATTGATAGGTGCCAAAATATGGAGTCTTTGATGCATGAAGACACTGCAGGAGATTTTGTTGAGTTGGGTAAAAAGTTAGAGATGTTGTGGATTTCCTCTGCTTTTAGCTTAAAGAATGTAGTCAGCTTGCTGCAAGCTGACTGCTTCCAAAATCTGAAATATTTGCATCTAGATTGTTGCCCAGGCCTTTCGGTTGTGTTCTTCGAATCACATTTTCTACGAAATCTTGAAGTTCTTGATGTCAAATTTTGTGATAAATTGGAATCTCTTTTTGAGAACAACTCAAAGAAACATATGTTGCCAAACTTGCACAGACTGCACCTGTGGGAGCTGCCTGAACTAAAGACTATCGGGTGCCTACTGCCATCTTTGCAAGTTCTGGATGTTGGGAGGTGCCCCATGCTTGAACATGTTCTGCCTTCAGGGTGTCTACCAGAGAACCTTACAGTTGTCAGAGTGCAACATTGTGATACTTTGTGCACTCTGGCGGAAGACACAGCACAGCAGAAGTACAATTTGCCAAGTTTGAATACAATTGAGCTGCGGGGATTACCAGAGCTGACTAACATTGACTTCGACTTGCCACTGCGTTTCTGCATCAAGGAGTGCCCAAAACTACAACTCCCCCTGCAATAGTTAAAGCTGTGTTCATCAGGTAAAATTCTCAGAGCTAGGGAAAAACATTTTCACATTAAGCTCTCCAGGACAAATTTGGTTAACATTGTTTCTAAGCTAAGCTTGTCATACAATGTTCTACATGTCGAAATTGTTTGTAGATTTTTCTCAAAATTGGTTCATCTTCGCTCTACCATGACAAGTCTGTATATCTTTTTAATTATTTAAGGCTAAGTTGTGTTTCCTGCTTTACCATCATTTGGCTCACTGATCATCTCTTGTTGCTCTTAGCTGCTCAACCAAATCTTGTAAATCACCCAAGTGATTGTAGAAAGCATGGATTTGTTCAGCTTGCCACACATTTGGTCTCTACGCCAGTCGAGATGTAAGTACCATTTGGATTTCTTCATAAGATGGTTATCTTTGTTTTTCGGATGGCTGGGACAAGCAAAGTTATGTTTTGCATCATAGCTGTATTATGTTCCATTCACGTGTGACTTATTATGGAGATGTTTACTTCTTTGAATGAGGGGAAAAATATTAATTGGAGGACTTAGTTTTCCTGTGAAAATGGGACGTTTTAATGACATGATTATTTTACTGTTTGGTCCCGACCACTCCCTTTTCATGGACTGACCTCTTTTTTTCGCTAAATTTTTGTCATTTTTGGGATTTTCACGAATGTTGTTGTTTTGCTGATACACGGCTTTTCTTTAACAAGTTCTGCAACGCCGTCCTTAATAATGCTATACCTCTCGTTAGACTCCTGTAAACCTTTCTTCCTAAACTTTATGAGCAGATTGCCATGGTGAAGAATTGACCATATGATTAACCGCCCTATAAATTATTACCGGGAGAAGGTCTCCTTGCCTGTGCGGAGCTGCGAATTGCAGGGTCGTTTATACTAAATGCTTTCGCCAGAATTGTTCTTACGCTTCCGGGTGGGAAGCCTCTGACTTTTCAAATTGAGAAGTCAAAGAGAGCGAAAGCTAAGGCAAATTTTCTGATTTGTATCTTGCTGCTTTTCTGTAACTGTTAAATGGGCATGAAGCATTGAGCTCGTCGCTTAAGTCCCACCTGTAGAATTTTTGTTTTTTTTTTTTCCTGGTATAGCAAATTTTATCTACCCTGATAATTTAAAGCAGACAATTTCGAGCACTTATTCTGGCCCTTTTCCTCTTGCTCAGCCTGCACAGAAAGTTGGAAAGCTTTTTTGCCATAAAACATCAGACTGGCAATTTTCGAATCAACTGTATTTGATGACTGCTGCTACCATTCTACTCGTGTCTATTATCTATTTCACGCTATATGCGAAAGTCGAGAAAGTCTACATTTGAAGGAACGTTGCTTGCAGCGAGTGAAGAAAACAGTGAGTGATTCTTCAGTTCATACCATCACTTGGTGGTGTTGCAAAGCATAAAAAAGTTATCATGTTATTTACAGTGTGTAAAAATACCCTACAAAATATTGGATTGGTTAATTACGGGGGGATCTGAGCTGATGGTTCCATCGATTAGAACTTCATCTCCTTCTGATGGCACAGAAGGGACAGACCATAACCAATCCCAACCAGTATGAGCATTCCTGTTAAGAATGATAATCAACAACCTCGTTAAAACATGGAACAGCAGAACCGAGGGCGCGCTTGTAAAATGAAATGAAACTCTTTAGTTGGCGATTACCGTGTTCAGTAAGTTTTGCAACTTTTGTTTCTTGGCCTTTTGGTAGATGTCTCGAAGACGGTAGTTGCAAGTTCAGAAACATGGAGGCGACGACTAGCCCGCTGCCAAGCTTTTCCCGGACAACTCTTTCCCGCATGTCCAAAGACCAGAGTCCAGCACCCGTTCCATTTCCCAGATCTTCGATGGACGGTTTGATGAATAAGAAAATCCCAAGCGAAAGTGAGAATTTAGCCACTATTCTCAATCTCATCTTGGGGAATTTGGACAGTCCGTTGACCAAATTCACGATGCAACCACATGCGTACAGGGGAAACCAGAAGTACCAATCTAAAACAAGCCACAAACAGGAAACCCTATTCAACGGAACCACACAAAACTGGAGAGGAGGGGAAAAAATCTGGCAATGAAAGAAAGTGTTATTACTTTCACTGACCAGGATCATTGAGTTGAGAGGAAGCAGAGACGGCAAATAGGGATGCCATGAGAAGAGAACAGAGTCTGAATAATAATGATTTATTGCTGATCTTTGCCTCCATTTGCTGCTGCCAATAGCTTCTTCAACCTTCGGGCAGTTCTTGCCCCCTTCTAACGTTCTGGAAATGCCTGCGTCAATATCTACCTATTATATAAGAAAAAAACCAAAGCACCCCATCTTTTTGACACATGCATTTGCACATATTTTTAACAAGTGGATTCTTGGTCATTTTAGCTA